>NW_025766754.1:0-21293 GCF_003918875.1 Haliotis rubra | reverse complement strand
TATGGTTACGTATTGTTCAACACAGTCAAAGCAAGACATGCTTGACCGTGATTCTTTCATCACAAGGGATGCAAAACGGAGGATCCCCACCTTTCAATAGGTACTCATGAGTATATCTTGTGTGGCTAATCACGGGTATAAGATCTAATGGTAGCTGTATAATCAGTGTAAGAAGTAGTGTCACAGATGTGCTGAGTGCTGACTTGGCAGCAAGATCGGCCATTGTGTTACCACCAGAAATGCCAACGTGGCTGGGTAAACCAAAAGAAGGAGGATGTCGTATTAACCGGTAGCAAGATCATTATACAATTCAGTTATTTCAGTGAAAAGGGGATGTTTGCAAGAAAGAATCTTAATATCCTGAAGGCACGAAAAGACAGTCTGAAAGATTATACATTGTATATATTTAGGGTGCTTATTAATATATTTTAAGGCTGTTAATATGGCGTTAGCTTCTGCTGTGAAAATAGAGGCTGTTATTAGGCAATAGAGAAGATATTGTTCTGGATCCAATGACAGTGGCATAAGCTACTGCGCCATCATCCTTGGACCCATCTGTTAACAAGGATTTATATGTATTATATTTATTTCTTAATTGACTAAATTCTTGTTTATACTGCAATTCATTAGTTTACGACTTTTAAAATGTGGTTATTGTTAAGAAAAACGTTTGGCCTAACCAACTTCAAGGAGGAGAAGAAAGAATTACGGGAAGGAGATATATTCTCCAGCTCAATGCTGGCAGCAGGAATGAATCGTTTTAATTCTGAGCCCATGGGCGGAACAAGAGAAGATGTCAGAATCTAGTAGTTTTTAGGTTGTTTTGCAGGTTCCACCATATGCAATGGAGCCATAATCAAGCTTCGAGCGGACCAGTGATCTATATAGGTGTAGGAAGGTAGCTTGATCCAAATCAGCCTTCAGACAGTTATTTTTGTTCAGGTATTTAATTTGCGGAAGGAAAAGTTAAATGGGAGTCGAAAATAAGATCAAAGCACTTGGTCTCCTTGACAATCTTCTTGATGGCTGTGACTTTAGAGATGTTTCAGGGTCTTTATGCGGGTTGTAGTTACGGCAGAAATGTATATAATTAATTTTGGATTTAGAACATTTTAAAGCCGTTTTCAAGACACCATTTATTTATTTGGTTTTAAACACAGCTAAAGTTGCTGTTCAATAGTATGTCGTATATTTTTACTGCGAAGAGAAACATGGAAAATCATCCACAAAAAGTAATCCATCGATTTAATCATTACAAAACTTTGATCAACTGTTACCCTTAACAATGCCCGACAGACAAAATACTGCCTTGTGGAACACCCTGATCAATGAAAAAAAACCATATTAAACAGTAGTTTCCCATTTCTAAAGGTCCAAGAGCTCCGAGTTCACTGATCTCACCTTTGTCGGTCTCACCGTACCTCTTCTCCATCATGTACATATTCGGAGGACCTATCCACTTCTAGTAGGGAGCATTGAACATATGGACGGAACGCATATGCTTGCCTGGATCGACGATAACCTGAGCCTGGCCAGGCAGCAAGTCTTCAGATGACCTCTTATCAATGTTCTAATGAAGGAAAAAGAACTTCATCTACGATTACACTAGCACCTTGTTTAACTCAAACGACGCCATTTCTAGACACAGCCTTCACAGGAATCTGAAGAGAGTCAGGACTGGAAGTTCTCTGCTCAGAAATTCTCTGGCGCACGTCCACGGTTTTGGCGAACCTGCTCGTCCCCAACCTACCGATGAAGACATCTCTGCACACTCTGCCCTTAACAGAACAACACTCCATTCCTTGTGGAGGATTGAGAAATTTTCGTAGAACCATCAGCCTTACCTTGTCTACTATAGAGGCTGCAGCTACGTCAGTCGCCCACGCTTCCACACAGGACCAAGCATATATCAGAGTAGCAATGACCCGAGTACATGAACAATTCCAAGCTGTAATAGACCAGATCACAATTTCCTTGGTTGCATCATGGCTATCCAGACGATGTGGGTCCGTTGCACCACACACCGCCTGGGATGAACACTGCAGAGCAGGACTTGTTTTGCCAGCCGTGAATGAGTCAACAACCTCAGAGATGTTTTGGGGATACTCAGTCGCAAGGTGTCTTTAGCTTCAAGAAACTGCAAGTTCAAGAGTCTATTCAAAACAGATGCCGGCGCAATATGTTTTGATGAACCTGTGATCTGCGGCAATCATTTTGTGGGAAGGAGTTCTTTTCGGCCCAGAAGAAGAAGCAAGAACAATACAACCACATCCTACGGCAGAGAGTTGCGCAGTACTCGAACTCAGCTCATGGAGCTGGTTCTGGCAAACAGTTACTGTCAGAGACTTTAGCACGAATGGGATCTTCCAACCCCAGCCGTCCCGATCTTAGATTCCCTGGTCGGCTGAAGAATTGCGATATATGCCTGCAATTGGACTTTCTTGGGAGACCCCTTCATCGTTCACAGACCATCACGCATTTCAAGGCATTCACTACCAATGGAGAGCCTCCCGAATTCCATTTCTACCTCCTGATGGCTATATACCTGCATCATGAAACCCATCACTCAGTTATCATACATCGTCGAGGAATCGTGCTTTGAATCGACGATTGTATACAGGCCCCAAAGAGATTGACAGATCCTCCTGCAAAGCATCTACAATTCACCATCAAGCTACTTCACCAGCTAGGGTGGATTATCAACATCAAGAAATCATGTTATCTCATTTAAAAATATATATACTAATAGTTATCAAAGCAACAAGTTGGGGCAGAATATATAAACATCATAAAATTTATTTGCTTAGATTGGAAATGTAAAGAAAGGTTTGTGTGCCCTGTGGCAAAGCTGATTTCAGTTTTTGTGATCAACCCGCATAACAACAAAATTGATGCAATACTGCTTTAACAACAATGATCATGGTTTGCCGAAACTCAAGAAATTACAACAAATCCTGAATGTCAAAGAAATTACGCCTTGCTTTCATGTTAATGAAGATGGGTTATTGAATACAAATATATTTACAAATCACTCTGCAAATATGACCTGAGAAACCACAGAGCATCACATCTTCAAAATATATTTTTTTTTTTCTATAAATAATTAAAATTTCAATGTACCATAAGGTAAATGGTATATTTGACATATCCATCAATGTTTTACATTCAGTCAAAGCACAATAAGAGGTAAATGATCCTCAATTTGTTCAATGTCACCAAACCTGGCATTTCGGGTGTATCCTTCAAATCTGTAAAAGGCAACATATGTTTGTTCTAATTCCAAGCTGCTTAGCCCAGATGACAACATTTCATTCCTAAATTCCTCTTTCAACTTTGTAACGGATAATGAACTGAAATTTTCAGCCATGACTTGCGAAAAGGTGCTGTCAGTGAATTATGTACATTTCAAACGTGTAACTAAGGAAGAGCAAACCGTTAAACTGGGAGCAGTGTGGGCCTGTTACATTAACAACAATTCAAAATGAGAGTTGTCCCTTTCATCATAAATATTGCTCAATGTTTTTGCTCCTTGAGGCTATAAGTGATTTGACTTCATATTATAATTTAAAAGAAAGTATTACAGTGGTAGGACCACACTGGAGTTTCATATTGACGATCAGTAGCCAAAATAATGAGAAGAAGAAATTGAAGTAAAATCTTGAATAAAATAATCATGTAAAGTCCAGGTACACAATGAACTCTTATGGCCTGATAGTGTAATATGAAGACTAACTTGACAGGTGTGTTAAATATGATGCCTTGGGTCACGCCTACTTTACTTATCAGTTAGTGCATATGAGACTGCATGAATTTGTTCTCAAATCAGCTGTCAAATGATGTTTGAGACATCGTATACATTTTTCATTTACATAGTTCTTCATTTTTCAAATGTAGTTGTCTGTCTCAGTTGATATAGTTCACTTCTCTTCCCAAATGTATATTAAGTAACAAAGTTTAACAACATCCAAATCTTTGGCAATTGAAGCTCCAGAAATGTTATTATGAAGTCAGTAATGTCACCAGTAATAACTGGCATGTCACATCGCACAAACACACCAAAATTGGGCTTTAGAAACGCACGTTGCATCCTGTGGGCTACAATGCGCGTGACTGAACGAAAATATAAGGTCCCACTGTAATACAGTCTTTAAAATCGTTTGAAAACACAATTGTACTAATGCGTCAGACAAAAAAACGCACCACATCACAAAGTTGTAACACAATGGGGCGTCAAAGGGAATGCCCGAAAATGCCAGACACGAAGCCATTGGAATGTTGAGAGCCGGGATAAGCTTACGACAGGTTATCAGAACGTCATGCACATTGACGCCCACGCTGTGGCAGACCTCGGAAAACGACGCCACGTGAAGATCGTCATCACGCCGCAATAGATTTGCCAGTGCACCAGATCCTGCTTAAAGTCTTCAGCGGATTACAGGAACACGAGTGCATCCGCAGCTCGTCCGATATCGTCTCCGTTCTGCTAGGCTTCTTGCCCGTCTCCTCAAGGCTATACTGTTAACACCACGTCATGTTCAAGAACAGTTGACATGGACGCGTGCCCATCAAAGATAACGTTTTGCTGAGTGGAAGGAAGTCATTTTAGTGACGAATCGTGTTTCTATCTGCAGTTTAAAGATGGCAGAAGTCGTGTATGGCGACGTCGAGGAGAACGTTTTCAACCTCACAACGTCATGGAGCATGACCGTTACTGGGGTGGATGTGTCATGGTTTTGGGAGGGATCCATTGGGACGGCAAAACGGATCTCATTGCAATAAACCGCACCCTTACAGCTCAGCGATATTGCGATCTGGTGCTAACGCTGAGTGGTCATACCCTTCCTTAGGCAACGCGTCACAGACACTTTTCCAATAGGACAATGCACGTCCACATACAGCTCGCCGCACAACAACATTGACGTCTTAGCATGGGCAGCAAAGTCACCAGACCTTACCCCAATCAAACATCCCTGGGACATTCTCGGGGAAAGCTCGCGGAAGAACCACCTTAACATCAAGACTGTAAACGACCTTGGCACTGCCCTTCAACTGGAATTGAGAAACCTCACCCTTCATAAGGTTCGACAGCTCACCATAAGCATGAGAAAACGTTTTGTTAGCAGTACACTAGCTGAGGACAGACACACTCGATTCTGACCTCTTAGTATTTGTGTATGTGGTTTCACTGACCCACCCTCTCACGTTGTAGTTCACAGGGTTTCCATTTTGTAATGGCGTCACAACTGTTTGTTTCAGTTTTGTAATCGCAAATGGTCAAAGTAACGTTTAAAGCGAACCAGTGAATCTTATCCATCATAACCTACTGTTTAGTGGACTGTTTCATTGGGCGTTGCTAAACTTTTGTTACTGAGTAATATATATTACCCCAATCGAACATCCCTGGGACATTCTCGGGAAAAGCTTGCGGAAGAACCACCTTAACATCAAGACTGTAAACGACCTTGGCATATATATATATGCTGTGCAGTCTTTTGAATTAAGCTTGGAAAGTAAGATATTGTGTCAGAATCCCAATGTTCAAGTGGCTCCTAGATTTAAATACTGTAGAAGAAAACCTTAATGACAGGATGACTCCCTTTAATTTCAATCTCTTATACATGAGCTAATCATTATTTTATCAATGTCTATATTTTACAGGACAGGCTGTCACAACCATAGATACCTCTTTACCGCAACATGTGGAACTGTACAGTACACAGAGAATATCCTGTGACATAGTTGGAAGACTCAAAACTGGTGTTCAGTGGATCAGGCCCGATGATGTTTTGGTATCTTCATGTGCAGGTGCTACAAATTGTCTGCCAAATTCAGGATACAGTAATCCTGTAGCTACTACCACAAGAAATGTGTTAGAGATAGCAAACACTACAGCTTTGAATGCTGGTTCGTGGACATGTACAGATGGTGCAGATGGACAACCATCTAGAGGAACCGTTGTTGTTATGAGTAAGTTCTTATATCATAAACATTAATTAGATATGCTATAAGTGTGAGTGTATTTCGTGAACCATTATTCAGTATCCTTAACCAATCCCTAATAATTAGTTTTCATATTTGAAAATACATAAGGTTTATCTCACTAGCTTATGAAAGGTTATTGAGGGTCTATGTCACTACTTAAGAACTCAACTCAACGTAAGAACAAGTAATATATGTTTTGGATATATTTGGGATTATACTTTCTCAGTAAAGTACAGACAGTAGTACTTTTTGAAAATGTTGATTTTCATGTGTGATTCGAACCCACACTCTCAGAGTCAGGCACTGAATCGCCAGCTTGCCAAACGCTCAGCCACCACAACTTCCAACAAATTGGAAGTCAGACACCTGGTAGTCTGGATCACATACTTTCTGACAAGTGTAAATTGACACAGCTCCTATGGCCAGATATGTGTTGTATTTGGGATTACACTTTCCTCATAATTTCAAAAATTTATAATAGGCTTACATAATGCCACCCAAATCAACATCTATGCACCAACAGGGTAACTAACAGTCATGATCTGCATAGGAATAGTCATACATACATGATGCCTCGCCTGTATCAACACAAATGATGGTCACACCAAATAATGACATTGCTAACTGAGTTGCTACACCACAGTTTCACTCCCTTTGAGAAGATTTGGGATTTGGGTGTTAGTAAACCCTATTTACCTATTAAGATGGCCGTTCCGCATTGTCAGGGTGATGTAAGCTCAAGTTACACACTCGCTTGGTCCATGTTAAGTGTGAGGTCAGACGACGGTAATGTGGTGTGTTTTTCCCATGAACCTAAACTTTGACTTCATGAGCTGTTGCAACCAAAAGATATCTTGCAAAATTTAAACGTATTTAAACTAAGCTCTAGAAAATAGCTACAAAGCTAGTCATTCTTTCTTCAGAGACTTCATCAGCATGCGTCATCAACAGCACGAGCAACTTGGACAGTTTGAAGGAGGGTAGTCAGGTGACCATCATGGTTTACATGAAGCAGTATTACTGTTCATCTGCTCCTCTGTTTCAACTTGGCAATGCTAATGTCACCCTCTCTCGAACACCAACAGGGTTAGATGATAGTGAAGGAAACGTGACTGTATCAGTGACGCAAACTGAAATCCTCGATTTGTACATGTTGTGTGGAGGCGTGGCTTTGAAACAGAATTGTGATGTGACAATAACCATAGATAAGTAACACAGTTCTTTTATCTTAAAACCTTACACCAGAAGTGTCTTTCAAATATTGTTTCCTCAAATCATGATTTGGTTTCTTCTGCCGCCTAAATTGGTTATGGCAGATATTACATTTTTAAGACCTATTACTTGATAAACATCCTTAAGGATCTCATACAATGAACATCTATCCATCACAGATGTGTAGGAGACCTTGTATCCATATATGCCAACCCTTACACGTAGTTCTTACACTCCTCTCCTTCCCTATTCTGAAGAGAAAAACAGTACCAAACTTACCGGACTCCAAGGTATTAGATGGGGATTTCAACAAGCAAGTTAACAAACCTAAATTAAAAAATACCCATATGATCATTCGTTCATTACGCATGAAGATCCGGGTTAGAATTGATCTTCAATAACCCATGTTTGTCGAAGAGGCGACTAACGGGATCGGATGGGGCAGGCTCGCTGACTTGATTGACACATGTCACCGTATCCTAATTGTGTGGATTGATGCACAATCTGTTGATCACTGGATTGTCTTGTTTTGTTTCAACTTCATGTGGGATTAGAACCCATACTCTCAGAGTCAGGTACCTAATCGTTGGCATCCAAAACAATCGGCCACCACTAGTAATTGAAATAATTGAAGATTTGTCAAAGTGACCAAACGACTAGGTAATCAGTCACATTTTCACATTATGGAACACAAGTGATTTTGGAACCACTGTTTTAGTGTTTGAAACACTTGACCACGGAACATGTCTTTGAAGTTGCCAAGGTCAAAACACGTGTAACTTCTAGAGAATTCAATTCAGTTTGACAACTGGTAGTCTAGATCACATACTTTGTGACAAGTGTTAAATGACACAGCTCCCATTGCCAAATATTTGTTGTATTTGGGTCATGATTTGCATAAATATATGATGCCTTGCCTGTATCAACACAAATGATGGTCACACCCAATGATAACATTACTAACTGAGCTGCTACACCACAGTTTCACTCCCTTTGAGAAGTATGGGTTTTGCACATTGATCAGAGTGAGTGAGTGAGTTATTATTTAACGTCACATCGGCAATATTTCAGCCATATCGTGACGAAAACATTTGCCACTGAAATGGAATATATATAGATATTATAAAACCTGCCGACGAAGGACAGTAAAAATACTAGATAATCGCAGACATGAATATAAAACTAGCGAACAGAGCTTAAACATTCCAATTAAAGAAGACAATACAATATAAAACACGGGCTATAGATCGCCAACAACTGAAGTTAGATCACCATACTAGGAACCATGGGGACTTACATTACTTTTGCTACCTGCATGGACCCTAGCTGGATTTACACCATCCCTTCAGCTGTTGGCGATTGTAGGAAAAATTTAGCCACAAATTAAAATGACAAGAATACTACGTTTAAAAACACAGGACGTGAAACTTTTACTTTGAAAGTTTTGGGACTTACGTACCCTCTCAGGAGGACACTATTTTTACGCTACTTCAACCCCTTTGAGGATACAGCCACTAACAATCTAAGCTGATAATCTACACTACCAATCATTAAAACACATCTATCTACAGAACATATTTATCAAAATTCATTAATGAAATCAAGTTCTTTTAAAAAGCAAGAATTAAATGAAGATGAACAGAATTAAAAAGATCCTTAACAATTTTAACATTGAAGTATTTATCCCTTATGATGGAGAATTCAACACAGTCAAGCAGGACATGCTTGACCGTGGTTCTCTCATCACAAGGGATACAAAACGGAGGATCCTCACCTTTCAATAGGTATGCATGAGTATATCTAGTGTGGCCAATACCTCATCGTCGCATCATGACCTCTTCAAATCTGGACTGACAACCCAAGTAAGTGTAACCGATATAGGGTTTTATTTCATGTAATTTATTGATACGCACAGCGGTGTCCCACTTCTTCTGCATCAGATGACGGATGTACTTTCCAATGCTAGCTTTGTAATCAGAGTATGGGATCAGAAGTGGTGTCACATATTTGTTGAGTGCTGCCTTGGCAGCAAGATCGCCCATTGAGTTTCCAGAAATGCCAACGTGGCTAGGTAACCACCGAAAGACGATGTCGCATTGGCCAGTAGCAATCTCATTATACAATTCAATCATTTCTAATAAAAGTGGATGCTTACAAGAAAGATTTTTAACAGCTTGAAGACAAGAAAGAGAATCAGAAAAAAATGATGTATTGTTTATATTTACGATGTCTACTAATATATTTAATATGGCGTTAGCTTCTGCTGTGAAAATAGAGCTGTTGTTTGGTAGTCGAGAAGATATTGTTCTGGATCCAATGACAGTGGCACATGCCACCGCGCCACCATCCTTGGACCCATCTGTAAATAAGGATTTGTATGTATTATATTTGATTTTTAATTGATTATATTCTTGTTTATACTGTAATTCATTAGTTTCAGATTTCTTAAACTTTGTCAGAGTTAGGTCAACTTCAGGTCTCACTAGTTGCCAAGGAGGAGAAGAAAGAAGACGGGAAGGAGCTATATTTTCCAGCTCAATGCCGGCAGCAAAATGAATGGTTTAATTCTTAGCCCAAGAGGTGGAACAAGAGAGGACTGAAAACACAGTTAAATGCAGGATTAGACTCGTTAGAATATAGTTTTGTTATATACTGTAAGGATAATTTTATACGCCGTTGTTTAAGAGAAGGCTCATCGGCCTCGACATAGAGACTGTCAATAGGAGAAGTTCGGAAAAATCCAAGACATAGTCTCAGACCTTGATGATGGATAGAATCTAAGAGTTTAAGGTTGCTTTTGCAGGCTCCACCATAGACGATGGAGCCATAATCTAGTTTGGATCGTATAAGTGCTCGATACAGTTGGAGGAGGGTTTTCTGATCCCTCCCCACTTCGAGTTGGAAACAACTTTCAATATATCTAGAGCCTTCAGGCATTTATTTTTCAAATATTTTATATGTGGCCGAAAGGTCAAATGTTGATCAAAAATTAAACCCAGGAACTTGGCCTCTTTTACAATTTTAATAGGAGTACCGTCTAAAATTAATTCTGGGTCTTGGTGAGGTTTATATTTTCGGCAAAAGTGGATACGATTTGTTTTGGGTTTTGAAAATTTGAACCCGTTTTCAAGACACCAGTTATGAATTTTATTCAAACACAATTGCAATTGCCTTTCAATAGTATGCATGTTTTACCACGACTGGAAATGTTAAAATCATCCACAAATAACGATCCATCAATTGAATCGTTTAAAACTTTTGATAAACTATTAATCTTTATACTAAATAAAGTAACAGACAACATACTACCTTGTGGGACACCCTGATCCTGTTTGTAACAATCAGACAGGGTTGATCCCGCTCTGACTTGAAATTGTCTGTCATGTAAAAACTTAGATATGAAAAGAGGTAAACGGCCTCGCAGTCCGAAATCATGTAGATCTCTTTAAAATACCATATTTCCATGTAGTATCATATGGGATCTATTTCCAGATCAAAAAGATCGACACTGCATGTTGTTTATTAATTATGGCATTTTTTGCAAAAGATTCCAAACGCACTAGGTGATCAATGGTACTACGGTTTTTACGGAAACCACATTGGATATCAATGAGAAGATTGTTAGTTTCCAAGTACCAAACG
This sequence comes from Haliotis rubra, assembly GCF_003918875.1. Classification (NCBI taxonomy): domain Eukaryota; kingdom Metazoa; phylum Mollusca; class Gastropoda; order Lepetellida; family Haliotidae; genus Haliotis; species Haliotis rubra. The sequence continues at coordinate 10,457 of NW_025766754.1, read as the reverse complement.
AGACGATTATTGATCATGCGTTCCATGGTTTTGCAAACGCAGCTGGTAAGTGAAATAGGTCTATAATTTGAAAGATCGGTATGATCACGTCCAGGTTTAGGAATAGGGACAATTATGGCATCACGCCATGAGGGATGGAAATGTACCAGAGGTCCAAATATCATCAAAAATATGCAAGAGTGTCTCTAAACAGGATTCTGGTAAATGCTTCAGGAGTTGATCATGTATATTATCAGCTCCTGTAGCAGCATATCATGCGCTTGTTCAAGAGCAGTATGGAGCTCATGAATAGAAAATATATCGTTGTAATCTTCCCAATTATCTGAATTGAAATGAATAGTTTTCTTTTCTTGCTGTTTTTGGTACTTTTTTGGAAGTTAGGCACATAATTAGATGAGGAAGAGTGTTCGCCAAAGTTTCACCAAGTTTGTTAGCAATATCAGATTTATTAGTAAGTATCTGGTTTCTGTCTTTAAGATGGTGAATGCTAGCTTTGCAGCCCTTTCCTTTGATTTTTGATCATATTCCATACCTTTGACATTGGCGTACGTGAGTTAAGCTTTGATACATAGTTTTGCCAAAAATTGCGTTTATTTTGTTTAAATGTTCGCCGTGCTTTAACATTTAAAATCTTAAATTTATTCAAAAGAAAAATACAAGAAAATCTACACCAGAAGCAATATAGGAGCCCGTAACTCATATGGGATGTGTTGATCAATTTGAAAGGTCTTGTGCAAAACGCGAAATTGGCAAACATGCCCAAGGTACACTAAATTACGTTAGAAAAAGAGGAAGAAAATGGCTCCTTTTTACTTCGTAATAACACAAAGCATGTACACAACACAACAAAATCCTAGTCCGTCATAAAAGCAATAAAGATGATTAAATGTCACTTCGTATGACAACATATGGTCTCATCCTTCACAAAAGTTCACGTGTCATCGGTCCCCAAACGAAGACACTGTCACTGTCTTGGGCAGGAAAAGTCACAGCATGAGCTGTGCGGTATTGGTACCGAACTCCACCACGAAATGTCAGTGACGTAACACACAGCCTGGCAAGATCCCACAGCACGATCTTGTAATGGAGCCTCATGGTAAGTTGAAAAATGTCCACACATTAGTTGACTGGCATGGGCAAACATGTCGTTTGTCTAAAGATCAGCAGACCATGTCTAGTTATGGTGTCATAGATGGCGGAACAACTTCATCTGTGACGTTATAGGCGTTCATAGGAACCATACGGTCTACTGGCGTATGCGGGTGCGTTGGCTGTGCCCTGAGTATTGCGGTCATCACCAACTACAGTGGGAAGTCAGATGATTGATGGTAGCGGGGGTTCGACGACAGTGGAGAATTGCTTAACTTCTGTCCCAACAGAAGTGGGCCAGCTATGGAGCTGCAACACTTGAGAAAAGTGTTAAGCCACAACCAACATATTTGTGACATTAAGCAAATGTAAACAGTAGATTAGTTATCGAGACATATGGTAATCTGGATTACAACGACCTCATTTGGATATCATGCTCTATGTTAACTTCTTTGAGTGGCATTTTAGAAGTTGGGAAGTACAATATAGAACAAACTTTATGGATTACAACTTCTTTTTATTTGTGAGTGCGACGTTTCGATACAAATTCTTGTCGCTTAATGGAACATGAAGAAGGGGAATATATACTGGATATAACAATGTAACAAAGAAAACAACATAATTAACATAATTGGCTTGGCAAAAACCTGATGAAGCCAGAGAGTAGACAAAAGACAGGCGTGGAAGCCAATGATGTACAAATAATAATGAGATGTTTATACAACAGAGTTTATACAGTAGATTGGGCTTGGTGGATGAATGCATCATAAGCGGATGGAATGAAGTATCCTTGGTCTCTGTTGATGGTGGGCTTTTGGCGTTTGATGTGGATGGCTTCGGTGAGCTTGCGTTTAGTTGTACAGACCACCGCCATATAGTTGGACTATTGCTGAGAGTGTACTAAACTCACTGAATGTATTGCTGGAGGATTGACATAAGACAACTGTTGTACAATTCTTGGTTTTATAATACCAATTTCAACCCTATTTCACTGAATCCACAGAAATTTTTTAACATGATCATACTATTATCAGACATAAAGTTTCAGTTTAAAACGTCATTCCTGTTGATTGAATACTAGATACCAACTGTTTCACTTCATTGTATTGAATACAAGATAACAACAATTTTAATGATCTGTTATGAATATATGTATATATATATATAAACGGTTTATAAATACATAAGCTATTACAAATGGTCACTTGTGTTGTAAAGCCATTTTGGTCTACAAGGCCGTTTTGGACATGTAGCCAATTTGAGTCAAGAACCGTTTGCAAAACCGGTTTGATAGAACCGTTTGCGATCCAGTTTGACAGAACCGGTTTTAGGTCGGGGCTGTTGGCGCCAACTTTAATGCTTGTCATAGAGTAAACCATTTCAATAAGTTTCTCTAAAACTTCATATATTCAAACAACATTATTGTTTCCATATATTTCCAGAGTGCACCGAAATTCTATCCCCTTTGTCTGTTTAATGTATTCAGCAATCATTCGGTGTAGCCCTTTTATCTTAAACCCCCCTCAGGGCAGGACCCTCAATTCTCAATGCCATCAGTAAATGTCAATTAACATCTCCCCACGTCGGCGGATCTTACGTATGTACATGTGCACAGGTCAGTGACCTTGCACAACGTGGCGTAATGTCCCTATGCATAAAACCGGACTCACATGGTCAGTCAGGGAGACCAAGCAGGGAGACCAGTCAGAGACGAGGCGAGGAAACGGGCCCAGATCATCCACCGAAGCGGACGGATTGTGCGGCTAGTCGGGGCGTCGGCCAAGGCCGTCGCCTCACCTACGACTACGTCGACGATGAAGAATCGCCGTCCGACTTCTGAATGTGTGTAAGTGACAGAGCGGGTCTCCACATCGGGAACATTGGCCACTCGGTCCCGATGTGCGTTCTGTCACGTGATTTCCATCTTATGTACCATTTCTACCATTATTCCCCAACCATAATAAACATGGCTGCTGCTGTCTTCAACTATACTGCTGACTTATGTCTTCCGCCTCTTGAACTACCATCCGAGAGCAACCACAACGATCGCTCTTGGACTGATGGTGGAGAAATATCCGGGTAGCGTGAGTTTGCTGTGACTCACGCACGATTCCCCTACCCAAACTCGCAGCAAAGCAACCGGTAGTTCAGAGATGGTGATAGACAAGAGCAGCGTCAACGCCGGCCGCCATCTTGGCGGAAGAACGGAGAAGACAACAGACAGCTCATCCGACCCGACGATCAACGAGACAGCAGCCCATAGCCAGCAAACTTCACAAAATCATCGGCAACAACCAAACCCAGCAAAGTCCATATAATTGTGAGTAAAACCATCAACGCCACCCTTCAAGATCATGTCAACAAGCCTCAAGATTCTTCTGCAAGTGCTTCACATTATGTGTGTGTGACAATGTATATCAACGTTTTTTGAACTCTCTCAACGTTTTTGTGTTTATACGTTTTCTCTCGGGCATTCTTGTTCATGCCAGGTATGTGGAATCCTCTCCAGTCATTGTTTCACGTGCGTTTATATTTGTCGTATGTTTCATCTATAGAGTATATATTGCAATGTGTATGTGATGTTATGAGACGTACATCTTTATTAGATTAAGTTTTGAAATCGGTTAGGCTCTTACTCTACTACATATACTACGCCCTACGCATATACGCATTTAATGCAGATCAACGCTATCTGCGGGTTCCGAGTCGTCCCATTCAAATCAGACTCCCGGTTTCAAGGATTTTTCTAATAATTTGTTCCTCTATAACTATTGCTATAGACAATAGCTTATAACGAGTTATGCAATACTATATTTACTCTTTGTGAAAAAGGGCTAAATCTTTTCATGTGGTAATAGTAGTCGTAGAAGTATAATAAGTTATGGCTTACCAAGCTTATTTAGTGGAGACTGATTATCCAGTCTACATCCTACTTCTTCGTTTTGCCAACGTGTTTTTGTGCTTAATTATGATACCGGCGAAAATTTAGTATCCTTGTGCATAATACTTTTATGGTCTCGGGCACACAATATACAATTCGCTAAAATATCTTCGAGCCAATTTCACTTGAATTAATTTTTCATTTACTTTCGGTTAGACTTTTGAAGTTGGTTAGGTTTATTTTTTTTTCCCATGCCAATTCTACTTTTAGTGCAGATCACATCTACATCTGCTAGCCTTGCCGAGTCTAGGCTCACCAATATAAGACTCCCAATTTCAAAGATCTTACTGTTGTCATGAAAATATTACATTCATATGCAAACGACGACGTATTACGCACATTATGTTTTTGTGTGTACTTATCAGTCAGGTATTCCGACTGTACGGACGACCGCGAGCAGGACTTTGCCGCTCGGTGGAAACGACAAATATTGTGTTTGTTTTGTACGAGCTGGACAGCCGCTCACCTGTATTTTTGTACGAGCTAGAATCTCCGCTCACTTGTGTTTTGTGTATACACCTGACCAATGTTGACAATTCGATTCATGTATTACCTTGACGTTCCTGTATAACTAATCTAATGCCATTACGATCATTTGACTTATGATCAATGCCTGTACCAAATATTTGTCAACCCGTCAATGTCCCATGTATTTTACTGTATACTTGTACATCCAATATTGTCACTGTTTTCCCCAAAAACACGCTTTTGAGGACAAAAGCTCCACGACGTTCAGGGGTGTTGTCATAGAGTAAACCATTTCAATAAGTTTCTCTAAAACTTCATATATTCAAACAACATTATTGTTTCCATATATTTCCAGAGTGCACCGAAATTCTATCCCCTTTGTCTGTTTAATGTATTCAGCAATCATTCGGTGTAGCCCTTTTATCTTAAACCCCCCTCAGGGCAGGACCCTCAATTCTCAATGCCATCAGTAAATGTCAATTAACATCTCCCCACGTCGGCGGATCTTATGTATGTACATGTGCACAGGTCAGTGACCTTGCACAACGTGGCGTAATGTCCCTATGCATAAAACCGGACTCACATGGTCAGTCAGGGAGACCAAGCAGGGAGACCAGTCAGAGACGAGGCGAGGAAACGGGCCCAGATCATCCACCGAAGCGGACGGACTGTGCGGCTAGTCGGGGCGTCGGCCAAGGCCGTCGCCTCACCAACGACTACGTCGACGATGAAGAATCGCCGTCCGACTTCTGAATGTGTGTAAGTGACAGAGCGGGTCTCCACATCGGGAACATTGGCCACTCGGTCCCGATGTGCGTTCTGTCACGTGATTTCCATCTTATGTACCATTTCTACCATTATTCCCCAACCATAATAAACATGGCTGCTGCTGTCTTCAACTATACTGCTGACTTATGTCTTCCGCCTCTTGAACTACCATCCGAGAGCAACCACAACGAACGCTCTTGGACAAAATGTACAAAACTCCAGTGTGACATATGAAACATGATAGTTTGTTCGTATTTCAACAAAAATAGAGTTAAACCTCCTGGTGAAAGACAGGGGTGGTGGGCGAGCTGGCAAAGGCGCTTAGGCTAGTGATCCAGCGAGGTTGAGGTGCCGGGATCGAGCCCACCTGTGACCGGGTGTAAAACCTTGGAGTCAACTTTGTGTGCAGACTCTTTCAGTGTTGTCACAACCCCTAGTGTACAGTACACAACCCTGTGCACTTAAACCCCCACGAATCTGTTGGTATATGACCAGATGGTGGCTACGTGATGACGTGCAAACACCTAGTTGCGGGTACAGCAGCCTGCAGTGAACATGGACACAGCATACTGTGACTATGTGTCCCAGTCCACCCAACTGTGAATGGGTACCTCGTTAGGATGAGAAAGCCATTAATAACTCGGTGCGCCCAGTGGCAGCAAGAGTTCTATACTCCCCAGGGAGTTGAGATTGATAATACGATGTGCCGTTGAGATTGACATCCAATGATCGAGGCGAAAATACCAGCGCCTTGAGCATGCACCAGTTGCGTGCGGATATGTGCGCTATATAAATATCCTATAAGAATAAAATAATACATAAAAGACAGAAAAGTGAGAAAGTGATATAAAGAGAAATGAATATTGCCAGATGGGAAAACAAGACCAAAACCCAGAAAGCAATACAGGAGATACGAAAACCGATGACACTAGTCGAGAAAGAGAAAACAAGAAACGAAAAAGGCTAAGTTACGTGAGAGAAGTAAGTACAAGTTGAGACGAAAGAGGAATAACACTGGCAAAGAAAGAAACTGCACAAGGCCAGAAAGCAATAACGCATGAATGAGAAGTAGATAACACGGGTTGAGACAGTGAAAACAGCGGATGACTAAGAGATATTGTTGCGAGAGAAACTATAATTATATCGACATGGCTTTTCTTGTGTGTGTGTGTGTGTGTTGTGGCTGAAATTCCAATCAATAAAGCGACGTCACCTCTTCGACAATAGTATCCGATAACGTTTCACTTGAGGTTAGAGAAATAGTTGCACAGCTAGCAACTGAGTGAATGATCAACTTAAGACACACAATAATCGATTAATTTTACAATATACCAAAGGGGTATTCTTCACTCGCTATAGAATGTTTCAGAGTGACAGTTCCTGCTGGTTAAAGTAAGGTATACATTCCACTGGATCTATTGCAGTTTGCCTGACATTTATTCCCTTAATCCAGAAACGTATATTTACCTTGAATATTTCTCAGGCTGACGCAGCGAGTTCTATCTCCAACACGTCCCTCGTCTGGCATTATTCGAGGGAAAGTATATATACACAATCTACAATTTGCCTCCAAATTGAATTTGCAAATTTTCGATGAGACAGACGATCTGTAAATGGTCAGGGAGGTGACGAGCTTGGCATTCTAACGTTCGTTTCCTTGACGTCGAAGCCCCCAGTAATTGTCTCCTTAACAAGGTGGGAACTGGCGGGTGCCCATACAAAAGACAAATTCTAAATCCATTTCACAGTTTCAAGATTGAACAACCCTCACTGACGAAAGGGTTGATCAGTAGTGTATATGCTCACATGAAAAAGTACACGAGCTGAGGGTATTTGTGTCGGTTGCCGTATGTCAACGTGACCATGAGCGACTTCTTTACCATCTATTTAAACATTGTATTTTAATCCACTTCATACTCGACAACCGTAATAAAAACACAATCATTTACTCTATTTAGTAGTATCATTCCATCTCAAAGCCTACTGAAAGACACGAAATCTATTAAAATAGTCCTTCAAAGTCTCAAGTCAGCAGCCAGCACATACATTTGCGCCCGTTGTCCATGCTGTTACAAAAGCAGATTTACACTGTCGGCGTTTGTAGGAGCACGGTTACATTGATCAGTGATCATTATATTAATAATGGACGTCAGTCAATATATCGTGAGGTCGAATAGGTGTTTGTGATTACCAAATATCACAGTGTGTAGTGTACAATGCGTCTGTCGAAATTGGCTCCTCAACATGCCGCCCAGACATTAACAGGACGGAAACACTCCTTATATAACCTATACCTTCCTTGTAATGACAGCAGCACAGGATGCAGACTCGCTCAGATGAACCGTTGCCACACTGATCTATGGAGACAGATGACATGCCCTGAGTGAAGCAGTTGATAGAAGCAGTAAAAGCATAATCTGCGGGACACGGTGAGTTTGTAATGATGGTCAGAAGAGCAGGAGTACCTGTGAAGAACACATTGACCTTACAGTACCGTGAAGAACACCTTGACCTTAAAGTACCGTCAAAACCATCTCGACCTAACAAAACTGCGTTGAACTCCTTGCCCTTTCAGTACCATGTAGAACAGCTTGACCTTACATCAGTTGGTAGAACACATTGAGCCTAACTCTACTGTGTAGAACACCAAGACCTCATAATAATTGGAGAGGTATTGTTTAGACTATCAGCAGGCTGAGAGATTTGATTGTGATGATTAATTTCAAATATGAGGATGCTCAGTGTATGTTAAGCTCAGTGTGAGAATACAAGTCAAGATTGAAATCTGCTTTAAAGAGTATGTCTGTTATAATTACCACTTTGTCTAAACCAACATAGCACGGGTATAATGCTGACAGGAATCATAGCCTGACGAGTCAAGTATCTCGAACCCACAATCAGCGGATTTTGACACGATAAAGGCGTAGCTTTGTAAAGCAAATAGCGACGGTCTAGTTTGTCGCCAGAAATGGCTTAAAACATTGAAATTATTCAAACTATTGTCTTTGGCGTGACAAGAAACACTTTCCATCCAACTGCCTCTCAGTAGAATTTCATTTCTAATACGATTGTTGTACGACGCCAGGCAACACTATTCCGTCTATATGCACTGACGGGCATAATAGACATTTGAAAAGGTAAATCTGACCAATATACCATTAATGACTGGTGGCATTACTGATCATATACAAGAAACGATGACAAGGATGATGACCAACCAACACGAGTAACATCGGAGAAGTTGTGGTTAAAAATCGTCGCAGATCACCTGATGTTTCTATCTCAGGTATGCATCTCAGTTGTTCAAGCAAGGATCCAAGGCCATTTCAATCCCCACCACACCAATGAAGTACTTTTACTCACTGAACCGATCCACCCAAGGCTGCGCATTTCTTCCATGTGTTATATACATCTATTGGAGATTACGTGGTGTAGTGGTTAGAGCGTCCGCCCGGAGAGCGGAAGGTCGCGGGTTCGATCCCCGACCGCGTCATACCAAAAGACGTTAAAATATGGTACTTGTTGGTCCCTGTCCAATTTCACCTCACGTCACTAGAGTTAGCAAAACAACCAGTACTTTGCTTGATCCAGTAATTGTCAGAGAAGACATTGATGTTGTTGACAGTGGTGTTGTTGAGTTTGATAGCAATATAAGTGATCACAGGGGAACGTATGTAAACGTAAGTACACAGTTATGTTATAGCATATCTTATAAGTGAGAAATCTGATGTTACAATAAGGGTGATTATGAAATGCTCAATTATCTTATAGAAAATACAGAATGGAAGGATTTATATTATGGATGTTCAAATGTTAATGATGCGTGTTCACTATTTTATAACAAATTTACTCAACATGTGAAGTCATGTATTCCTTCAAAAATAGTAACTATTCGTCCAAATGACAAACCATGGTATGGTATTTGAGGAGGAATCCCTGAAAGCCGACCGATTACGGAGAAAGGCCAAGAAATAAAAGAGAGCGATAAGAAAAGCCATATAAACATCAGAGAAATAGAGTAAACAACTATTCTAATATTAATGGCCTATTTTGTGAATTATACTCTTGAAACTAATCATATTGGAAATTATTACGTTATATTGTTAAAAAAACTCGGGCTCTACTTCAGTATATTCTGGGACTGGAAAAAGCTGAAAAACTTAATACATATTTCGAATCAATATCTCGTTTGAATGATAAAGATGTACCATTACCACATTTTCCTCAAGGACCAATATGCGGTTAGATCAAAATAGTAATTTCGGAAGGAAAATAGCTGATGTTATAAATGTTTACAGCTAAACAAAGCTTCAGGACCGGGATAGAATACGTCATAAATTACTAAAGAACACTGTTGATTCCATATCCGCTTCCCCTGTGTTTACTGCTCTAACTTATCATTGCAACATAGTGTGTATCCAAATATGTGGAAAGTGCATATGTCATGCCATTCTACAAGAAAGGTGATCACCCATTGTTTCCAATTGTAGACCTATTTCTCTTATAAGTTGTGATTAGAAAAACTGTTGGAGCACAAACCTAGTTGGTCTCATAATCCTAAAAAAACAGACGCAGTGTTGTTCCATGATTGATGAAATTGAAGAATTGAAATTATTTTGACGGAAAGCAAATCATTTTGGTAAACAATCCTAAATATCTCGGAATAACATTTGGAAGCAAACGGCAAATGGTCTTGTCACATTCAATCAAATTGTCAAGTCGTGCTCCAAAAATGATATCATCAATGCGGAAATTCAAATACTTACTAAATAGAAATGCAATCAATACTATTTATAAGATATTTAAAAGACCTCACACTTTGAATATGCTTTGCAGAATTATGGGATGGTTGTACTGCACAACAGAAAGAAAACTAAGAGAAACTTCTGAAGTTAGAAGCTGCCAGAATAGCTACATGGTCTACCTAGATATACCTCACGGCAAATTCTATATATTATGAGACAGGGTGGGAAAGGCTACGGATGAAGACAGCGAAGAAAAGAAGAACACTTTGTCTATTCTATAAAATTAGGAATGCTAACAACGGCCATCCTACCTTCAAGGCATGATTCCTTTTTTCCATCAACTATAAGAAAAATGGAACTTCATTCCAAAGCTTCAAGATCGTACTTAAAGTGCGAGCAACCTGTAGCTCCATCATATTACTCGTTTGGATTTAGAAAATTTAATA
>NW_025766753.1:0-21327 GCF_003918875.1 Haliotis rubra | reverse complement strand
GCCATCGGCTTAACGACAACAACAACGGGCAGCCACACAAGGTAATGACACAAATGGAGTGAGACAGAACGCAGAATGACACACAACAACACACGACGAGGTGGAATCACATACAGATAAAATGACACACACACACACACAGCACACACAACAACGGAGGACACAGACACACACAATGGAAGCACACACACAATGGAGGAAGCCACACACACAGATAATGACACACACAATGGATACAAAGGAGGCAGAGATGGAGTAATGACACAGGAGGTAGAACAAGGTATACAGTAGATGGAATGGAGAGAACATGGTATACATAAGGAATGGACAAGGAAAGAAATAACAAGGAGGGAGGCAGAACAGATGGACAATAATAGGAAGAACAAGAATATGTAATGATACACACAATAGAGAACACAAGGAGAAGATGGACACATATAGGAAAGAAGCACAAAGAGGGAGGTGGAATGAATATGGTAATGATACAATGGAATGAGGAAGCACAAAGGAGGAAGGTGAACACAGAAAAGAAGATGGAAGGAAGGAATGGAGTGGAAAGAAGAAGGAATGGAATAATGAACAAAGAGGTGGATCAATCACAGACACACACACACTGAGAATCACACACACAGCACACAATGGAGGAAGCCAACACGGACACACAACACACACAGAATGACACACAACACAATGGAGGACACACAGACAGACACATGGTATGGAGGTAGAACACATGGATAAATGGACATAGGAAAACACAACAATGGGAGGAGGATAACAAGATGGGAGGACAATAACAATGGAGGAAATATGGAGGGGTGAACATAGTGGACACACAATGGAGTGAAGAATAAAGGAGGTAGAACAAAGAGGAATGACAATAATATGGAAGGAGGTGAACAAGGTATATAAAAGATGGAATAATAAATAATGGACCAAGAATCACAGTGGTAATGACACACACAGACCATGGAACACAACAACGGACAGGAACACACAGCAGACAACGACACACACATAGCAGAATGACACACAACACACGAGGCACACACAAGAAGGACCCAACACACAAGACAGACACAACGGAGGAGGCCACACACAGCACATGACACACAACGGAGGAACACGGCACACAACACGACACTGACACACAGACACACACACACAGAATGACACACACAGACACGACACACACAATGGATGCACACAGACACGACACACACAACACTGACCACACAGACACACACAACGGACACATGACACAGAATCACAGAATGCCACACACATGCACGACACACAGAACAACACACAATCACACACAGACACGGCAGACATGAACACAGGCCAACTGATGGAGGAGTGGCACGACACACAGAATGGAGAAGGACACACTGCCAACACACACACATGGAAGACACACACACACAGACAGAACACATGACACAACACACAACACAACACATAAAAAGATGGAAAATGACACAATATAATAGGAAAGAAGCCAAGGAGGAGGCATAAGCACATGTAATGACAATGAGTGGAAATAACACAGAGGAGGCAGAACAGGCATCCAGCAGATGGGGTAATGACACAATAACAAATGGAGGAAGAATGACACACACAAATGGAGGAAGATCAATGTATACATAGCAGATGGATAATAATGAATAATAATGGAGGGGAGGCCAACAAAGGAGGCAGAACAAGGCATACATGGCAGATGGGGTAGTAATGGAGGAAATAACAAAGGAGGGGTAGAGGTGAACAGAGAAAAGACAGATGGATAATGGAGGAAGAATATGGAAGGATGCCAACAATAATGGAGGCAGAACAGCATACATAGCAAGGATGATAACAAGAATGGATGAGATAACAAAAGAGGGAGGAAAAGGTATACAGTGGTAGGGTAATGATAACAAATGGAGGGAAGGAGGCAGAACAAGGTATACATAAATGGATGGATAATGATAAATATAAGGAAAGAAAAGACATGGAGGGATGCAGACAGGTATAATATAGAAAGGTAATGGATACAATAACAATGGAGGAATGAGAGGTGAACACACATATAGTAGATGGATAATAACAATAAATGGAGGAAATAACAAAGGAGGAGGCAGAAGAAGGCATATAGTAGATGGGGGAATGGATAAATAATAACAATGGAGGAAATAACAATGGAGGGGTGAGAATGGAAAAGACATGGTAATGGATACAATGGGAATGGAATATGGAGGGAGGTATAAATAAGGTATGAAATATGGAAGATGGATAATGAAAATGAACACATGGAGAGACAGGATCCAGACAGAAGTAGAAGGAAGAGATGGGGAAATGAATAATGCATTGGAAAGAATAACAAGGTATACATAGAACAAATATATCAGATTGGTAATGATAGGAATGGAAGGAAATAATATTGATAAAGAATGGAAGGAACAAGGAAGATGGTAGGTAATGAATAATAATGGAGGGGAAGACATGGATGGAGACAGAACAATGGATATGGAGGACATGGAATGGACAATGGAGGAAATGGAGGGAGGACAGGATATAGTAGATGGAGTAATGGATAAATATAGAAAAGAAGCCAATGAAGGAATGGTGGAAGGAACATGGAATGAATATAATGGAGGCCATGGAGGAGGTAGGAACAAGGAATGAAGGCAGGATGGAATGATGCCACATGGAGGAAGCCAATATTGAGGCAGAACAAGGTATGGAACCATAGGGACAGATGGAGATAACAATGGAGGATCACAATGTTGTGGAATGGAAGAAAATGGACAGAATGGGACAACGATGACGGAAACAGAAGCCACACAGTTGAGGACGCAGAATCACAGAATGACACACAACACAAGGACACACATTGGAGGACAGAACAAGGCACACACAGAATGGAATGACACACAAGGACGGAGGAACACACACAGGACAATCAACAAGGACAACAATGGAGGACACAAGACAGAACACATAACAACAGAAACAACACGGAGGAGGCACATTGAGGAACATGGCATGACACACAACAATGGACGGAACTGACACACAACGGACGGACAACGAACGGACCACACGGAAATGGAGGCAAGAACAACTGAACGCACACGACACAACAACAACGGAGGACACACACACAGGAACGACACAACAACAACGGACAGCAAGGAGGAGGAAGGACACACAGCAGACACACAACAACAACGGAGGAAGCCAACAAGCAGGAGGCAGAACAAGGCACAACACACACAACAATGGATGGAATCAGGACACACAATCACACAACAACACGGACACGACACACAATGGACAACGGAAGAAGACAGACAAGGACACACACAACAAATGGAGGAAGCCACACAAGGAACCGGAACACATACACACAATGACACACAACACAATGGAGGCAGAACACAGCAGAGACGACACACAACAATGGAGGAGCCACACGGAGGCAGACAGATGCACACAGGAACAGACACGAAGCACACAACAACGGAGGAACACACACACACATGACACAACAACGGACAGCCAACACTGAGTGGAACAGAACACAGCCAACGGACACACACAACAACAATGGAGGAAACAACAATGGAGGAGGCAGAACACACAGAGAACACACAATGGAGGAACAACAAACTGGAGGAAGACACACAGAGGAGAACAGATAGAAGACAGCTGATACACAACAACAATGGAGGAAATAACACAGAGGAGGAACGAACACAGAAGACACAGAATGGCACAATAACAATGGAGGAACAACACACAGGAGGTATAACACAATGGGAGAAACACAAGGAATAATGACATACACAATGGAGGAAAGAACAAATGGAGGCAGACACATGGACACAGTAGATGGTAACACAATAACAATGGAGGAAATAACATTGGAGGTGAATGACAGACACATGGAATACACAATACATGGAATCACACAACAAGACACAGAGGCAGAACAAGGTATAGACAGAATGGAACAATAGACACAATGGAAATATGAGGAGGAACAAGGGAGGCACATGGCAGGTGAATGAATACAATAGAATGGAATGGAAGCAACATGAGAGGAATGGAAGGAAACAGATGGATAATGATAAATAAATGGATAACAAAGGAGGAACAAAGGAGGGAGGACAGAACAAATATAGAAAGATGACAAAGAAGGAATAAGAAGAATGGAGGAAATAATGGAGGAAGGAACACAGAAAAGATGGAAGTAATGTAAACAACAGTGGAGGAAATAACATGGAGGGAGGAACAAACATATAGATGGAAGAATAACACAATGGATGGAATATGAAATGAACAGGAAAGGAGGAACACAGAAGAAAATGGTACAATAATGGAGGAAAGGAATGGGAGGCAGAACAAGATGGTAGATGGAATAATAACAATGGAGGAAGCATGAACATGGAGGAAGAACAAGATAGGGAATGGAAGAATAATGGAGGGAACAAAGAGGAGACAGAACACCAGAATATAGTAGAATAACAATGGAGGAAATAACAAAGAGGAGGAACAAGCATAGAAGTAGATGGAATGATAATAATGGAGGAAATAATGACACATGGAGGAGGAAGTGATATAGAATAATGGACACAACTGGAGGAAGAACAAAGGAGGAATAGAAAGGAAGAATGGAATAACAATGGAGGATAATATAATGGAACACAAGGTAATAGTAGATGGAATGAAATAATATGGAATAAACAAGGTATAAATATAGTAGATGGGGTAATGATATATGAATGGAGGAAGAATATGGAGGAGGAACTGGAAGAAAATAAATAAGATGGAAAGAAGGAACAGTGAACAGATGGAACATATAGTAGATGGAATGGATGGAGGAAATAATGGAGGAATGGAATGAAGGGAATGGAGATAATAATGGATAAATAATGGAGGGAGAAACAGGAGGAATAGAATAAAGGAGAATGGAATAATGGAGGAAATAACATGGAGGAACATGTATACATAGTAGATGGGAATGAAGAACATAATGGAAAGAAATAAATGCAACACAGGACCATAGATGGCACATGATAAATAACAATGGAGGAGGAAGAAAGAATAAATGGAATGGAGGGAAGGAAGGAAGATGCAGGACAAGGTATACATAAAAGATGGAGTAATGGAAATATTAGGGAAGAATGGAGGAAGAAACACAGAAGGAATATAGCAGATGGAGTGGAGTAAATAAGGCATGGAGCAGGGGCTAACAACTGGAGGTAATGGAACAAGACAATGAAATAACTGAGGAAGAAATAACAACATGGAGGGAGAACAAGGAGGAAGCCAGAGGATGGGAATGATACAATAAATGGAATGAAGCCAATGTAGAATGGCCAATAAAGGAATGGAAGCAGACAGGCTAACACAGGAGGCCAACGGGAGTGGAAGAATACATAATGGAGGAACATGAACAGTAGATGAAAGGTACAAGGATGAGGTGGAGGGACAACAATGGAGGAAGGGTAGGTAGAACACAAGGAATCAACTGAGAAGAAAGAACAAATGGAGGCACACAACAAGGAATGAGACCAACAAATGAAGGCAATCACAGACACGATACACACAACGGAGGAAAGACATGGAGGAAGCACACATAGCACATGGGATGACACACACACACAGGAGGAATGGACAACACAACAACAATGGAGGACACACACACAACGGAGACAGACATAGACAAGATGGCCAACAAAGGAGGAGGCAGACACAAGGACCAGGAACAACACAATGGATGAGACACACACAATCGACAACAACGGAGGAAGGAACCCACAGAGGAATGACAGATGGAATGACACAACAACAATGGAGGAAGGAGGACGAAGGAGGACACACACACACACAATGGAGGAAGCACATGGAGGACAGATGGCACACACAGAACAGATGGAGGTGAGAATCACAGGAATGGACACGACACAACAATGGAGGAAGCAACACATGGAGTGGACACACAACAGAATGACACACACAGACAGACACACAACACAAGGAACACACAAAATGATACAACAACATGGACACACAAGGACACACATACAATGGACACACACACAACCACACAAGACACACAGACACACACACACAATGGAAGGACACACACACACGACAACACACACACACAGACAGTGACACACACACAACGGAGGAACCACACACACACAGACACATGGACAAGAACACACACACAGGAGACACACACACACACAAGGACACAACACACACACACACACACAACACAACAACACACAGGACACACACAGGAGGACACACAGACACACACACACACAGACAATGGAGACACACAGGACACAAGGACACACACACACACACAACAACAGGACAAAGACACACACACACACACACACACAGGACACACACATGACACACACACACACACACACACAGACACACACAACACACACACACACACACACACACACACAATGGACACACACACAGACAATGGAGGAATGACACACACAATGGAGGAACACACACAACACAGACAGAACACACACAGACACACACACACACACCGACACACAGGAACAGACAGGAGACACACAGACAATGGAGGAACACACAGGAACACACACAACAACACGCACAACAACACACAAGGACACAGATCACACACACACACAGGACAACACAGGAGGAGGAACACACACAGGATGGTAAGACACAATGCCAGAGGAGGACACACACATGGAGGAGGAACAGACACACAGACAATGACACACAGGAAATGGAGGAAGCCACAAGGAGGAGGAACACAGAGCACATGGTACACACACAACAATGGAGGAACACAACAAAGGAGGTGAACACACAGAATATGGAATGGACAACAACAATGGAGGAACTGAACAAGGAATACATAGCAGAAATGAGATGGACACATAACAATGGATGAACACAATCACTGGAGGAGGTGAACAAATGGAACACACAGCAGATGGGGTAATAATAACATAATGGAGGAAATAACAAAGAAGGAGGCAGATGTAATGAATAAAAGCAGATGGAAAGGAAAAGGATAAAAGAAGGACAATAACAAGTGGAGGAAGCCATTGAAGGAGGAAAAGGAGCAGAGTGGATAATGACATAATAACAATGGAAGGAAATGAACAAAGGAGGTAGAAGAACAAGGCATATGGAGTAGATAATGAATAACAATGGAGGAGGAAAGAAAGGAAGAATGTAGAACAAGGAATAAATAGAAGGTAATAATAAATAGGAGGAAGGAATAACAATGGAGGGGACTAAATGGAAAGAATATAGTAGATGGAATGGTAATGAATAACAAGGAGGAAAGGAAATGGAGAATAGTAGGAATACACAATGGAGAGAATAATGGAATGGAAATGGAATGGAAGGAACATGGACAATAATAATAAATAACAGAAGAGGTAGAAGCCTACAATAAGAGATGGGAAAATACATAATGAAGGCTGGAACAAGGTATAAATGGTGGAATGGATAAATATAATAGATGTAATGGACAATAACAGGAAGGTAAGAACACAGGTGGAAGAAGATGGAATAATAATAAATGGATGAGGAAGCGGAGGGAGGTGGTGAATGAAAAATATAATGGGAGGATATATAGAATGGACAATATAATGGAAGGAAGCTGAATGTAGAGGGCAGTAAGAATGGAAGAATGGAAGAATGGATGGGGTAGGAATATAGAATGGAATAACAATGGAGGAAGGACACAGGGAGGGAGAACATGGTATGGACAAAAATGGAATAATGACAACAAGGAGGGAAGGAAGGAAGGAATGAAGGGATACAACAATAGGTAGATGGTGGAATGGATAATTGACAATGGAGGAATGGAATGAGACACAACCCATACACAGCAGAGTGGGCAACGAGACATAACCAACAATGAGGAGGCAGGCCAAGGACACACAAGGAGGACCGAAGGACACACATAGCAGAGTGGGCAAACGACAACAATAATGGAGGACACGACACACACAGCAGATGTAATGACAACACACAGATGGCACACACAACAATGGAGGAACAACAGAACACACACAGAGACCCAGCATGGACGACACACACAACTGGAGGACAGACAGAACTACACACAGGACACACAACACATGGAGGAAGGACAGTAATGAATAATGGACAGAAGATAGGGACATATAAGAAGACACAATCATGGAGGGAGGACAGAACAACGGATAATAAGCACAAGACAGATGTGACACACACACAATAATGGAGGAAGAAACAGTGGAGGAGGACAACACACACACAATGGAGAACACACACACACACAACGTGGAGGAAGAACATGGAAGGCAAAGGAGACACAAGACAAGGAACACACACACAATGGAGTGGACACAAAGGAGGCAGAATCACAGAGGACACACAGAGGTGACACACGACACAACAACGGAGGAAGCCACACAGGAGGAGGCAGAACACAGGACAGACACAGAACGGAGGACACAATGACACACAACACAGTGAGCCAGGAACACGGACACAGAACACACACAGTAGACACACACACACAGCAGGACACACACACACACAGGAAAGAGAACAACACATGGACAATGGAACACACAATGGAGGAACACACACTGAACACACGGAGGAACACAGAATGACACAACAACGACACAGGAGGAAGCCACACACAGGCACAATGGCACAAACACACAGGACACACACACACACACATGGAGGACACACACACACAACGATGGACAACAACAGGAGGACACACACATAGGAGGACACAGAATGAAGGTATACACATGGAGGCAGAATCACAAGGAAGGAGGAACGGAGGCAGAACACATAGTGAAGGATGACACACAACAACAGAATGAAGCCACAACACGACAGATACACGAGCACAGACAACACAACAATGAAGCCAACAAGAGTGGAGGCACACACAAGGTACACACAGTGGAGGCAGTAACACAGAATGACAACAACACACAAAGGAATGACACACAAGGTATACATAGAAGAACGATACAATAACAATGGAGGACACATGGCAAACAAGGTATGCAGAAGATGACACACAACAACGGAGGAAACACATGGATGGTAATGATACACAACAATGGAGGAAGCCAAGGAGGTGAACAACAATGAAGGAATGACAGACCACAGCACGACACAGACAAGGAGACACAAGGTATCACAACACATGGACACACACACACAGAGGAGACACAACAATCACAGACACACAGAACACAATGTAACAATATAATGGAAAGAAGCCAACACATGGAACACACAGCAGACACAGAATGGACACAGTGAGACAATCAACAAACAGGAGGCACGACACACAGAAAGACATCACACAGGAGGAACAAGGAACACAAGGACACACACAACAAACACACACAGAACACACAGAATGACACACAACAATGGAGGAACACACAGAGGTAATGACACAACAACGGAGGGAAGCACACACAGGGACACACACACACAAAAGATGGAGGACACAGCAACACACACAAGGAGGAAGCCACACACACTGGTAGGAGGCACACACACAACACACAGACACAATGACACAACAACAGACACACAGATGGACACACACACAACGAAGGCAGATGGACACACACAGAACAATAACAGCACGCCAAGGAGGAGGACAATGGAGGAACAACAAGGCAGAACAGAAGACAGACACAATATAATGGAAAGAAATAACACAGAACATGGTATAGACAGCCACACAGGAGGAATAGATAACGAAGACACAGGAAGCCAACGGAAGTGAGGAAGCCAGAGGTACACATGGCAAACATAATGATAACAATCATGGAGTGGCACAAACAGTGGAGGCAGAACAAGGTATACATAGCATATGGGGAAATGATACAATGTATTGGAAAGAAGCCACTTTGAAGAGGCAGAACAAGGTATACATATAGATAGGGTGGTAATGATACAATAACAATCGGAGGAAGCCAATATTGAGGAGGCAGAAGAAGGTATACATAGCAGATGGGGTAGGATTTACGATACAATATAATGGAGGGAAGCCAATGTTGAGGGGAGGCAGAACAAGGTATACATAGCAGATGGATAGGAATAATGCAATAACAATGGAGGAGGCCAATGTTGGAGGAAACCGAACGAAGGTATACATAGCAGAGATGTGGTAATGGATGCAATAACAATGGAAGGAAGCCAATGTTGAGGAGGCAGAACAAGGTATACATAGCAGATGGGGTAATGATACAATAACAATGGGAGAAAGCCAATATTGAGGAGGCAGAACAAGGTATACATAGCAGATGGGTAATGATAAATATAATGGAAAGAAACCAATGTTGGGAGGCAGAACAAGGTATACATAGCAGATTGGGTAATGATACAATAACAAATGGGGAGGGGAGGCCAATATCGAGGAGGCAGAACAAGGTATACATAGCAGATGGGGTAGGTAATGATACAATAACAATGGGGAGGAAGCCAAATATTGAGGGGTCAGAACAAGGTATACATAGCAGATGGGGTAGGTAATGATACAATAACAATGGGAGGAAGCCAAAATTGAGGAGGCATAACAAGGTATACATAGCTGATGGGATCATTATACAATATAATGGAGTGAAGCCAAGGTTGAGGAAGCGAACAAGGTATACGCGGGCAGATGGGATTAATTGGCAATGATGGCTGGAGTGCTCTGTTCTGTTGTTTTTATCAGTTCATTGTATCCAGATGGAATGAGCTATCCTTGGTCTCTGTTTATCCATAAAGTATTATACTTTTCTATTATCCATCAACTTCTAAAATGCTAATCAAACAGATTATCGGAAGAAGACATTTGTGATGTTTGTAACAACAAAATAAGGGCTGCATGGAGGATTTTCAGGCTGACCGTGTTTGGAGAACAACAATGGGCATAATCTGTGATGATAAGCATGGGGTAGCACTAAAGGAGGAGTCTCCGTCCAGCACTGTGCTGGACCAGGCGGATTTCATTCAGTTTCTGTTCTGACCTCTCAGAAAAAACAACATCACAAACACATTTGATGAGCCTTGGATATGACATTCTTAAGATGTCCATGCCATCCTTCCAGATGGTTGTTCGTCCGTAATGGGTTGTTTAATAGTGGTTCCATGAGTATTTTGTTAGGTAGTTCAGAATTTAGTATAACCCAGAAAGTTAATCCCTTAGAACAACATGCACAGTCAGCACCCCAACATCAAAGGATTTTTACTGTAACAACAATTGTCTACTTCCTGGTAAGACACCACTGCCATCTACTCAGAAAGCAATGAACCACTTCAGATTCACTTGCTTGATCCCATCAAACCTGTGGTCTCTGAAAGACATACTTTATGTTTAGTTAGTAATGGGATTCACCACACAGGTTCTGTGTTTAGTTAATGAGGGCATGTCCACATAAATTTTATGTTTATTTAGCAGTTGGACTCACATAGGCTCTATGTTGAGTTATAAGTCAGACTTCTGAAATAGGATCTGTGTTGAGTGAGTAAGTGAAGAGACTTGTGACATGGGTTCAATGTTTTATGTTGAGTTAGTTGTTGAATTACCCTTGGATTGGGGAGACAATCATGTCAAACAGACCATGTGGGACTGGACGATACAAGGTAGCCTAAGATTTAACATATCCCGGGTAGCTTGTGAGCATGAGGTGGACTTAAACCTACTGAAAACTATTCCTCATCATGTGGTGTGCCTCCATAGTACAGCCATGTTTACTTGGTTATTCCAGTACAATGACAATGGAGGAACTGTTGGAATCCTTGACCAAGAAGGCTAAGCTAGAGAGTGAAGAGGCTCACAGACAGTTTATTGCTGCCTTAAATGGACTGGCAGCTTTATGCATCATAAATGAGGAGGTATGAGCACTTGCCCCATCACTCATTTACCTTGTGTCTAGAGGTGAATGTTCTCTACACTTATACCATTTAACATCCTTCAGTTACAGAAGGAATACTATTAGTAATATGAATATAATGTGAGTTCAGAAGGTTATTATACACCCTTAATCATGTAAGAATCTATCAAGATGAGTAATATCAGCAAGGACAATACATCAAGGGAGTGGAAGGTCTTCACTCATCTTGCATAGGGATATGTAGCTTGGCCAAGCGATGTCACTCCTGTGACCTGCTGGATGATGATCACCTTGCGGTCTACAGGAGGGTTTGTTCTCGTCTGACCAGAGACAGATACTAAAAGGTGCACTTGGACAAATTCAGCCAATTCTCAAGCAAGAATTCTAAAAAAGGCTTGTTGATCCAAATCCCCATGAACAAGGCATTTCCAGACACTTCTTTGAATTATTTTCTCAGTGAATACCTGTGTCATTTCTTAGGGCGGTCAAAACATTGTTTGAACCTCAGACTCTTGTCTCATGTGGTGGTGGTGAGGGATTTGGCAAACTCTCCTGTTTCATTGGTCCTTTACAATGGTTTGTCGGTCCTTTCAGAAGGATTGTTGATCCCTCCACCAGCTTTACCATTCCTTCCTCTAGATCCACCCTTCCCTTCAGCAAGTTTATTGGTCTGTCCTCCTTCAGCAGTGCTTGCATGGGTTCCATGACCACCACTGATTCAAACGTATCTACCCTTCACTGCGACAGTACTTACGTTGACATCTGATAAACCAACTCTTATTGTTTGAGGCTTCAACTATAATCCAAGTAAAGCAGTGGCCATCTTTCTGAAAATACAATTGTCAACCAAACCACTCATTGCCAAGTAAGAATCTAGGGCCTATTAATAGCACATATTGAAATGAATTCAAATCTTCCAGAAAATTGCCTTCTAGTCCTAAAATTTGATAGTCATTGACACATCAATGACAATCTTTTCTTTGAAAACAGCCAGACAGCTGTTACTTGATTGCTGTATTTGATGTATTACAGTACAGTGAAGCAGTGTCAAACTACCGCTGTGTGCTCCAGTCAGTCACAGAGCATGAAGGTCGCCTGAAGACGGATGATTTGCAGCAGCTTCATGCTCTCCACAACCTCCATGAAATCCTCCTGATAAAGCCCGCCAATGTACACCCTACGCTCAGGGACCATCAACTCCAGGAACAGGTGAGTCCTTCCAAACAAAGCACTATATTTTCAAGAACATTCATTAATAAGTATGACTATTTGCATCAGTTATTTTTAGTGTTACTGAGGTGGCTCAGTCTTCCAAGGCATTCTTCTTCACTGCTCAGAGTTGCATCTGTTGGGCCCACAAGAAACTTCTGTGTCACTGGTCAGCATCCTTCCAGTGTTTGTAGGTTATACGAAAGTGGTAACCGTCTGATACTCTGCTTCACTTGTTACTGTTCTCTGACATGAGTGAGTGAGTTGGGTATTACACCACTTTTAGCAATATTCCAGCAATATTCGTCAGGGGACACCAGAAACAGGCTTCACACATTGTACCCATGTGGGGAATCGAACGTGGGTCTTCGGGTGTGACGAGCCAATGCTTCACCCACAAGGCTACCCCACTGCTCCCCTCCGACATGAGGCTGACACACTTGTGTGACTGGAATTTTGTTCAAAGCAGTTTTAAGATCAACTGACTTACTCTTTCTCTCAAGTATTACTTTTAGTGTTTGAATATGGCTTCCATGATGACAAGAAATCAAAGGGATAAGTTGGAGCTGGAACTGAATGGCTTCTCACCATGTTTACCAAAACAATCATATACATTGTGTAAATTGAACTGAACTTGTACATAAATTTTATTTCTATTTATCAATTTTCAAACAATTAACAAAATGTTTTGGCAACATAAATAATGGTAATGGTAATAAACGTTGAGTATCAACTTTTAAATGCCTCGCAAGAACCTCAGCATAAACAGGGCTCAGGTAATATTTGTTCTCATCTATCAGGCCAATGATCTGCGTACAAAGTACATGCTGAAAGCTGAAAACAAGGTAGCATCTGCACAGGATTCACTTGGACCAGCACAGTGCAGTGTGAAGGACACCAGTGATGAGGTCAGTTGATTGGGGTTGGACACCAGTGATTGGGCCCTTGGTTAGGTTGGGGCAGCAGTGTTGAACTAATTGATTTGGGGTGGACACCAGTGATGAGGTCAGTTGGTTGGGATGGGGCAACAGTGGTTGGGTGGGACAACAGTGATGAGGTCAGTTGGTTGGGGTGGGACAACAGTGATAGGTCAGTTGGTTAGGTGGGGCAACAGTGATGAGGTCAGTTGGTTAGGGTGGGGCAACAGTGATGAGGTCAGTTGGTTAGGGTGGGGCAACAGTGATGAGGTCAGTTGGTTAGGTGGGATGAGCAGTGATGAGGTCAGTTGGTTGGGGTGGGGCAACAGTGATAAGGTCAGTTGGTTAGGGTGGGGCAACAGTGATGAGGTCAGTTGGTTAGGGTGGGGCAACAGTGATGAGGTCAGTTGGTTAGGGTGGGGCAAGAGTGATGAGGTCAGTTTGTTAGGGTGAGGCAACAGAGATGAGGTCAGATGCTTGGGATGGGACAACAGTGATGAGGTCAGATGGTTAGGGTGGGGCAACAGAGATGAGGTAAGTTGGTTGGGGTGGGGCATCAGTGATGAGGTCAGTTGTTTGGGGTGGGGCAACAGTGATGAGGTCAGTTGGTTGGGGTGGGGCAAGAGTGATGAGGTCAGTTGGTTAGGGTGGGGCAAGAGTGATGAGGTCAGTTGGTTGGGGTGGGACAACACTGGTGAGGTTTGGAAATTGGTAACAGTGATGAGGTCAGTTGGTTAGGGTGGGAAATAGTGGGGAACATATGGCAGGAAGGAAAACTAACTTTTTACTGTTTAATTTCTGAATTCTTCTTATATATGCTTAAAGTTCTGTTACCACTCATGCATGTTTTAGTGGGGGTTAATTTTTTGGTAAAAGTCTGCAACTGTTGGTGTGTGTTTCAGTGTGTGTTTGGTGCCTAACTGAGGTCTGCAACTGTTGATGTGTGTTTCAGTGTGCGTTTGAGGCCTAGCAGAAGTCTGCAACTGTTGATGTGTGTTTCAGTGTGCGTTTGAGGCCTAGCAGAAGTCTGCAACTGATGATGTGTGTGTCAGTGTGTATTTGAGGCCTGGCAGAAGTCTGCAAGTGTTGATGTGTGTTTCAGTGTGAGTTTTGGGCCTGGCAGAAGTCTGCAACTGTTGATGTGTGTTTCAGTGTGGGTTTTGGGCCTAGCAGAAGTCTGCAACTGTTAATGTGTGTTTCGGTGTATGTTTGAGGCCTGGCAGAAGTCTGCAACTTTTGATGTGTGTTTCAGTGTGTGTTTGGGGCCTAACTGAACTATGCAACTGTTGATGTGTGTTTCAGTGTGGGTTTGGGGCCTGGCAGAAGTCTGCAACTGTTGCTGTGTGTTTCAGTGTATGTTTGAGGCCTCACAGAGGTCTGCAACTGTTGATGTGTGTTTCAGTGTGTGTTTCAGTGTGGGTTTGGGGCCTAGGAGAAGTCTGCAACTGTTGATGTGTGTTTCAGTGTGTGTTTGGGGCCTGGCAGAAGTCTGCACCTGTTGATGTGTGTTTCAGTGTGTTTTTGAGGCCTAGCAGAAGTCTGCAACTGTTGATGTGTGGTTTTTTTCTGTGTGTATTTGAGGGCTAACATAAGTCTTCAACTGTTGATGTGTGTTTCAGTGTGTTTTCCTAGCCTGCCGGGAAGTCTGCAACTGTTGATGTGTGTTTCAGTGTGTGTTTGGGGCCTGGCAGAAGTCTGCACCTGTTGATGTGTGTTTCAGTGTGTTTTTGAGGCCTAGCAGAAGTCTGCAACTGTTGATGTGTGGTTTTTTTCTGTGTGTATTTGAGGGCTAACATAAGTCTTCAACTGTTGATGTGTGTTTCAGTGTGTTTTCCTAGCCTGCCGGGAAGTCTGCAACTGTTGATGTGTGTTTCAGTGTGTGTTTGGGGCCTAGCAGAAGTCTGCAACTGTTGATGTGTGTTTCAGTGTGTGTTTGGGGCCTAGCAGAAGTCTGCAACTGTTGATGTGTGTTTCAGTGTGTGTATGGGGCCTGGCAGAAGTCTGCAACTGTTGATGTGTGTTTCAGTGTGTTTTTGAGGCCTAGCAGAAGTCTGCAACTGTTGATGTGTGTTTTTTTTCTGTGTGTATTTGAGGGCTAACATAAGTCTTCAACTGTTGATGTGTGTGTCAGTGTGTTTTTGAGGCCTAGCAGAAATCTGCAACTGTTGATGTGTGTTTTTTTTCTGTGTGTATTTGAGGGCTAACATAAGTCTTCAACTGTTGATGTGTGTTTCACTGTGTGTTTGAGGCCTGGCAGAAGTCTGCAACTGTTGATATGTGTTTCAGTGTGTGTTTGGTGCCTAACTGAGGTCTGCAACTGTTGATGTGTGTTTCAGTGTGTGTTTGGGGCCTTGCTGAATTCTGCAACTGTTGATGTGTGTTTCAGTGTGGATTTGGTGCCTAGCATAAGTCTGCAACTTTTGATGTGTGTTTCACTGTGTGTTTGGTGCTTGGCAGAAGTCTGCAACTGTTGATGTGTGTTTCATTGTGTGTTTGAGGCCTAGCAGAAGTCTGCAACTGTTGATGTGTGTTTCAGTGAGGGTTTTGGGCCTAACTGAAGTCTGCAACTGTTGATGTGTGTTTCAGTGTATGTTTGGTGCCTAGCAGAAGTCTGCAACTGTTGATTTGTGTTTCAGTGTGGGTTTGGGGCCTAGGATAAGTCTGCAACTGTTGATGTGTGTTTCACTGTGTGTTTGGTGCTTGTCAGAAGTCTGCAACTGTTGATGTGTGTTTTAGTGTGTGTTTGAGGCCTAGCAGAAGTCTGCAACTGTTGATGTGTGTTTCAGTGTGGGTTTTGGCCTGGCAGAAGTCTGCAACTTTTGATGTGTGTGTCAGTGTGTTTTTGAGGCCTAACATAAGTCTGCAACTGTTGATGTGTGTTTCAGTGTGGGTTTTGGCCTGGCAGAAGTCTGCAACTTTTGATGTGTGTGTCAGTGTGTTTTTGAGGCCTAGCAGAAGTCTGCAACTGTTGATGTGTTTCAGTATGTATTTGAAGCCTAACATAAGTGTTCAACTGTTGATGTGTGTTTCAGTGAGGGTTTGAGGCCTAGCAGAAATCTGCAACTGTTGATGTGTGTTTGGGGCCTAGGATAAGTTTGCAACTGTTGATTGGTGTTTCACTGTGTGTTTGGTGCTTGGC
This sequence comes from Haliotis rubra, assembly GCF_003918875.1. Taxonomy (NCBI): domain Eukaryota; kingdom Metazoa; phylum Mollusca; class Gastropoda; order Lepetellida; family Haliotidae; genus Haliotis; species Haliotis rubra. The sequence goes on along the minus strand of NW_025766753.1, from coordinate 4,135 downwards.
AGAAGTCTGCAACTGTTGATGTGTGTTTTAGTGTGTGTTTGAGGCCTAGCATAAGTCTGCAACTGTTGATGTGTGTTTCAGTGTGGTTTTGGCCTGGCAGAAGTCTGCAACTTTTGATGTGTGTGTCAGTGTGTTTTGAGGCCTAGCAGAAATCTGCAACTGTTGATGTGTGTTTTTTCTGTGTGTATTTGAGGGCTAACATAAGTCTTCAACTGTTGATGTGTGTTTCACTGTGTGTTTGAGGCCTGGCAGAAGTCTGCAACTGTTGATATGTGTTTCAGTGTGTGTTTGGTGCCTAACTGAGGTCTGCAACTGTTGATGTGTGTTTCAGTGTGTGTTTGGGGCCTTGCTGAATTCTGCAACTGTTGATGTGTGTTTCAGTGTGGATTTGGGGCCTAGCATAAGTCTGCAACTGTTGATGTGTGTTTCACTGTGTGTTTGGTGCTTGGCAGAAGTCTGCAACTGTTGATGTGTGTTTCATTGTGTGTTTGAGGCCTAGCAGAAGTCTGCAACTGTTGATGTGTGTTTCAGTGAGGGTTTTGGGCCTAACTGAAGTCTGCAACTGTTGATGTGTGTTTCAGTGTATGTTTGGTGCCTAGCAGAAGTCTGCAACTGTTGATTTGTGTTTCAGTGTGGGTTTGGGGCCTAGGATAAGTCTGCAACTGTTGATGTGTGTTTCACTGTGTGTTTGGTGCTTGTCAGAAGTCTGCAACTGTTGATGTGTGTTTTAGTGTGTGTTTGAGGCCTAGCAGAAGTCTGCAACTGTTGATGTGTGTTTCACTGTGTGTTTGAGGCCTGGCAGAAGTCTGCAACTGTTGATATGTGTTTCAGTGTGTGTTTGGTGCCTAACTGAGGTCTGCAACTGTTGATGTGTGTTTCAGTGTGTGTTTGGGGCCTTGCTGAATTCTGCAACTGTTGATGTGTGTTTCAGTGTGGATTTGGTGCCTAGCATAAGTCTGCAACTTTTGATGTGTGTTTCACTGTGTGTTTGGTGCTTGGCAGAAGTCTGCAACTGTTGATGTGTGTTTCATTGTGTGTTTGAGGCCTAGCAGAAGTCTGCAACTGTTGATGTGTGTTTCAGTGAGGGTTTTGGGCCTAACTGAAGTCTGCAACTGTTGATGTGTGTTTCAGTGTATGTTTGGTGCCTAGCAGAAGTCTGCAACTGTTGATTTGTGTTTCAGTGTGGGTTTGGGGCCTAGGATAAGTCTGCAACTGTTGATGTGTGTTTCACTGTGTGTTTGGTGCTTGTCAGAAGTCTGCAACTGTTGATGTGTGTTTTAGTGTGTGTTTGAGGCCTAGCAGAAGTCTGCAACTGTTGATGTGTGTTTCAGTGTGGGTTTTGGCCTGGCAGAAGTCTGCAACTTTTGATGTGTGTGTCAGTGTGTTTTTGAGGCCTAACATAAGTCTGCAACTGTTGATGTGTGTTTCAGTGTGGGTTTTGGCCTGGCAGAAGTCTGCAACTTTTGATGTGTGTGTCAGTGTGTTTTTGAGGCCTAGCAGAAGTCTGCAACTGTTGATGTGTTTCAGTATGTATTTGAAGCCTAACATAAGTGTTCAACTGTTGATGTGTGTTTCAGTGAGGGTTTGAGGCCTAGCAGAAATCTGCAACTGTTGATGTGTGTTTGGGGCCTAGGATAAGTTTGCAACTGTTGATTGGTGTTTCACTGTGTGTTTGGTGCTTGGCAGAAGTCTGCAACTGTTGATGTGTGTTTTAGTGTGTGTTTGAGGCCTAGCATAAGTCTGCAACTGTTGATGTGTGTTTCAGTGTGTATTTGAAGCCTAACATAAGTCTGCAACTGTTGATGTGTGTTTCAGTGTGTGTTTGAGGCCTAGCAGAAGTCTGCAACTGTTGATGTGTGTTTCAGTGTGTGTTTGGGGCCTAACTGAAGTCTGCAACTGTTGATGTGTGTTTCAGTGTGTGTTTGGTGCCTAGCTGAATTCTGCAACTGTTGATGTGTGTTTTAGTGTGTGTTTGGGGCCTAGGAGAAGTCTGCAACTGTTGATGTGTGTTTCTGTGTGTTTGGGGCCTAGCAGAAGTCTGCAACTGTTGATGTGTGTTTCAGTGTGGGTTTTGGGCCTAACTGAAGTGTGAAACTGTTGATGTGTGTTTCATTGTGTGTTTGGGCCCTAACATAAGTCTGCCTTTGGTGATGTGTGTTTCAATGGGGGTCAGAGGCCTAGCAGAAGTCTGCAACTGTTGATGTGTGTTTCAGTGTGTGTTTGGGGCCTAGCAGAAGTCTGCAACTGTTGATGTGTGTTTCAGTGTGTGTATGGGGCCTGGCAGAAGTCTGCAACTGTTGATGTGTGTTTCAGTGCATTTTTGAGGCCTAGCAGAAGTCTGCAACTGTTGATGTGTGTTTTTTTTCTGTGTGTATTTGAGGGCTAACATAAGTCTTCAACTGTTGATGTGTGTGTCAGTGTGTTTTTGAGGCCTAGCAGAAATCTGCAACTGTTGATGTGTGTTTTTTCTGTGTGTATTTGAGGGCTAACATAAGTCTTCAACTGTTGATGTGTGTTTCACTGTGTGTTTGAGGCCTGGCAGAAGTCTGCAACTGTTGATATGTGTTTCAGTGTGTGTTTGGTGCCTAACTGAGGTCTGCAACTGTTGATGTGTGTTTCAGTGTGTGTTTGGGGCCTTGCTGAATTCTGCTGCAACTGTTGATGTGTGTTTTCAGTGTGGATTTGGGGCCTAGGATAAGTCTGCAACTGTTGATGTGTGTTTCACTGTGTGTTTGGTGCTTGGCAGAAGTCTGCAACTGTTGATGTGTGTTTCAGTGTGTGTTTGAGGCCTAGCAGAAGTCTGCAACTGTTGATGTGTGTTTCAGTGAGGGTTTTGGGCCTAACTGAAGTCTGCAACTGTTGATGTGTGTTTCAGTGTATGTTTGGTGCCTAGCAGAAGTCTGCAACTGTTGATGTGTGTTTCAGTGTGGGTTTGGGGCCTAGGATAAGTCTGCAACTGTTGATGTGTGTTTCACTGTGTGTTTGGTGCTTGTCAGAAGTCTGCAACTGTTGATGTGTGTTTTAGTGTGTGTTTGAGGCCTAGCAGAAGTCTGCAACTGTTGATGTGTGTTTCAGTGTGGTTTTGGCCTGGCAGAAGTCTGCAACTTTTGATGTGTGTGTCAGTGTGTTTTTGAGGCCTAACATAAGTCTGCAACTGTTGATGTGTGTTTCAGTGTGGGTTTTGGCCTGGCAGAAGTCTGCAACTTTTGATGTGTGTGTCAGTGTGTTTTTGAGGCCTAGCAGAAGTCTGCAACTGTTGATGTGTTTCAGTATGTATTTGAAGCCTAACATAAGTGTTCAACTGTTGATGTGTGTTTCAGTGAGGGTTTGAGGCCTAGCAGAAATCTGCAACTGTTGATGTGTGTTTCAGTGTGTGTTTGGGGCCTAGGATAAGTTTGCAACTGTTGATTGGTGTTTCACTGTGTGTTTGGTGCTTGGCAGAAGCCTGCAACTGTTGATGTGTGTTTTAGTGTGTGTTTGAGGCCTAGCATAAGTCTGCAACTGTTGATGTGTGTTTCAGTGTATTTGAAGCCTAACATAAGTCTGCAACTGTTGATGTGTGTTTCAGTGTGTGTTTGAGGCCTAGCAGAAGTCTGCAACTGTTGATGTGTGTTTCGGGCCTAACTGGAAGTGTGTGTTTGGGGCCTAACTGAAGTCTGCAACTGTTGATGTGTGTTTCAGTGTGTGTTTGGTACCTAGCTGAATTCTGCAACTGTTGATGTGTGTTTTAGTGTGTGTTTGGGGCCTAAGAGAAGTCTGCAACTGTTGATGTGTGTTTCTGTGTGTTTGGGGCCCAGCAGAAGTCTGCAACTGTTGATGTGTGTTTCAGTGTGGTTTTGGGCCTAACTGAAGTGTGAAACTGTTGATGTGTGTTTCATTGTGTGTTTGGGCCCTAACATAAGTCTGCCTTTGTTGATGTGTGTGTTTCAATGAGGGTCAGAGACCTAGCAGAAGTCTGCAACTGTTGATGTGTGTTTCCAGTGTGTGTTTGGTGCCTAACTGATGTCTGCAACTGTTGATGTGTGTTTCAGTGTGTGTTTGAGGCCTGGGATAAGTCTGCAGCTGTTGATGTGTGTTTCACTGTGTGTTTGGTGCTTGGCAGAAGTCTGCAACCGTTGATGTGTTTCAGTGTGGG
>NW_025766752.1:0-21479 GCF_003918875.1 Haliotis rubra | reverse complement strand
CATGATGGTATTACTCCACAATGACACGTTCAGTTCCCAGCATGCATACACTTGGTAAATACTGGTTGCATCTCTTTAGTGATTTGTTTGGAAATGATTACATGTAACAAAGTCACAGGAAAAAGATTCACTACATTCGAGATTTAGTTTTTGTCATTGATAATGTTTTAATTACGCGAAACAATATACATGAAGCAACAACCTATCGATAATGGGGATAAAAGTAATAAAACTGATGACTGGTTTGTGTTATATTGAATATCATAAGGTATTTTGCGAGATTTCGAGAAACCACGATTGGCGATTTCTTTCCAATATATCGATGACGCGATACGCTTCTAAACAGATTTGAACAAGGGTGATCTACAGCAAAACATCTAGGTTGAACAGCACTGAGACCTGACCTTATTCCATAAAGATGCTGAAGTTTTGAAATCATGGAAAAAGAGAACATCCTTGACTGTAGTCTCATATTCATTGTCTAAAAATCTGCTCTATGAGATCTGTGAGTTTCGAGCCAACTGTGTACGGCCAAATTCCAACCTTGTATGCAAGAATACCTGTGACGTAAACATCATCTATCCAATAGAATCGCGTGTTTTCTGAGGCTTTTTTATCAATCTTCTAGCTTCATCCACTGATAAAATATAGGCCATACCTTCACAGTAATTGGGGTAAAAACTCGAAAGGATAGTCTTCCCTACTAGTGATCCATTTTCCTTCCCTTCGATATGGCCTACCATTCTGTAAGATGTTGCAATTACAAACGGTTGTGGTAGTGTCCAGTAGTTAGCGAAAAGTCTACTACTTTGAAAATATTGACAAACACATCATCGTCAAGTTTGACAATCGTTCTCACGTCATGACATTGAGTAATCACCAATGAAGCGCCATTACATGTTTATACGTCAAGTTATCGTAGCTGTCTTCAAAGTTTCCTTGAACAATGTCCCCAAACAATCAGGATTCTTGGACAATCTCTGGTTGAATGGCATTTCGTTGTCCCATCATGAACACACACGCAACTGACGTATTTCTAAACTTGCTCACTGATCCCCATGTGTTACGTATCACGGCTCGTTTCTCAACATTTCTTGGATCAGAATGTACAACAATCAAAACATTGATAGTAACATTGACACACTGTCTCGAATTCAAGCCAAACACGAAGCGATGTTTGTTCAACAGTTCGTCCTTTTGGTTCTCGTCCTTGATAAGGAACCAAGCCATGATCATATTTAGCAGTTTCTTGAAGTACAGGTCTACGAATCTTTCCTTGTCTGGCTGCACTCTCAAATTATGTCTGCCTGAAAGATAAGCTCTCCTGGGTAGGGTATTGCAAATGACAGAAACTCTAACGTCCTATAACAGAGCACACACCACTCTTTAGCATGCCAAGACAAGAAACCCTTTTCTTGAATTTCCAGTTCTTGAAGGCAGTGGCCATTTTACATCTTCTTTTCGTCCGGATAAGGTCCATCGGCACATGTTCGATGATACTGGCTTGATCCTATAACTTATATGTGACTGTAAACTAGAAATACAAAAATGAATGTTCACAAATTTGGAAAATGCTCAATCTTGATTGATCAATTAGAGGTTTCAAATCCCAATATTAACTCTAAAGAAACAGCTCATTTGACGACCACATCACCGTTATTCTCTCCAGTCACTGTCAGTAGGCAGTTTGATTATGGATATATACATTCGGTATTAATATATATATATGTATATACAAAATGGAAAAAGTAAAGTGTGATCATGTTCATCCTTAGATAAATGAAGTAACATTTTGAAATCGTACGACAGAATTCGAAAATTTTTAATTTGGGCAGATCATGGTTTTGACTATATTATAGTCTTCTGATAACATTTAGGGCCTCATCAAACCTGGTATGTCCCTTTTAAACACTAAAACTAAAATTGAAGACGATGAACAGAACAAAACTCAAAAGAACTGAATACAAACCCAATAACATAAAAATACATTTACAAACCCAACAAAATTCACCATGGTAGAATAAAACTGAACCGTTACGCCTACCATAACGAAATGCAACATGATACAACACAACGTCAAACGATACAAAAGTAAAGGATTACCAATCGCGCAATATAACACAGTAAAACATAATGAGCACAGCACAACGTAATGCAAGACACCATTATACAACACAAAGCAATGCAATATCGTACAACACAAAGCTACATTACAACCCATCATAACCAACACATAGGGTGGGTATTGCAGAGATTTCATATTGCGATATATTGCGATGCGAAAGCATGTATAGCAATATATTGATGAAGAAGTATTTTTAACAAGTATAGAGCAAAAATACAGCAAAATCACTATGCTTGAGGTAAGCTTTAATAACAACTTTTCATCATGATAAAATAAAAAATGTACGAACGTACTATTTGGCACAAATGAAACAAAGGAAATATCCGAAGATTTCCGAGGTGTTACGAAGTTTTCGAATGCAAGTCAAAAAGTTTTCGATCAGCGTATCGCAATACGTATCATCGTTTTCATGTCTGAACCGGTAAATACCGGTATACCGGTTATATTGCGCAGCCCTAATAACACAGCTCAAACAATGGCGATGCGATGCTCTTTTCTTTGCTACGTGCCACGGCAGTCCCTTAGATTTGACGGGGGAAATGAGGTACAATACAGAATGAAGCCCATTCTTGAGTGGGACCATGTTGTACAAGCTCTTGCACATTCAAGCAACAGCAACAGGTTAAGACACATAACAAGCAGGCAGTCTGAGTTAAGGATATCAGGGGCAATGGGGTTCTGCCACAAGACCATAATGGGGTATATATAAAATACAATACATTGTGTAGTAGGAAAAGTAACAAACACTTTTACCACCATTACATAAGAGTTGTATACATGGGGGTAGTAGTAACACGTACTGTTTTCCGTTCTTATACCAAATACATAATTTAGAGGGACTAAACTGTTTGTAAATGAACCATTCTGGAACATTCAGGTTGTGGGTACTTACATAAACATGCAGTTCTCCACCTGTCTCCCGGATCTAAGGAATTGTCCGACATACCAGGAAGGAATTATGTGCACAGACCACACACCACATACGCGTGGTTACTGCATCGATTGTTTGGGTACTCCATGCGCTATGGCAGCTTGAATCGTTGATAATTACGTTTGTTCTTCTCCTTACACACCTGACTAATTTCATTGGAAGCGTCACGTGTATATATGACATGGCAGCCGGTCGATATACCGAACTTGTCTCGCAATTCTACCTTGCCTTGTTGGTGTAGTCCAAATACAAAAACATGTCCTCCATGTCGTAATATGCTGTGATATCCATGTAGTATCTGTAAAAGCAGTGTACAATTTAATTCAATCCTTCAACATTTTATTTGGAGATACCTTTCTGTTGTTCTCTTTCCCCATCCAGTCCAGCAGGCGCCGCCACACTGTTTTCAAGTGACCGCTCAAGCTTACCATTCCTTCGCTTCACTGAAAGACCTGAACCTAAATATTTCAGTGACCATTGACTCCAGATGTCGGACGAAGAGGATTATGTGACAGGTGTAGGCTCGGGTGAATGGTCCTCATTTACGCATATCTCCATTATTAATGATTTGTTTGTGTTTACCAAAGAGTCAAGCAAGGTTTGACCATCGCCTGGGACAATTACCACTGTTCTGGAATGGTGTAGATTTTCACAAAATTTCCACCAAAATGCTACTGCTTCTCGTCGTTTCGCATTACCTCTGGGACACGGTTTTCACGTTTCAGGGCGGATAAAGATGGAAGGATGCATATTTTCCACTTCATCATTGTTCGCCGTCTTGTAATTATTTGTGTTTGTTTGTTATTTCAGACTGTACCCAGTAATTCTGCTGCTGTATGGCGGTTTGTAAATCATCGATTATTTACCAGGTAATCCAGTGATCAACAGCATTGATTTCCGCAATTGGGATACGATGACAGGCGTCAACCAAGTCAGCGCGCCTGACTACCCGGTCCCGTTATTTGCCTTTTGCGACAAGCATGGTGTTATCAAAAAGACCACGTCTTATCCAAATTAAAGGGCAAGCATGTCCTGCCCTACCGTTAGCTCCAGCTAGTCACACACTTTACCTGAAAACTTAAGCCTTGATGTCTGAGTGGGTTAGACGGCTGACTTTGTGTGCTGGCCTTCATAGTCTGACTCTGAGAGTGTTGGTTCCGGAACCCAACAAAGGACAAGAATCTGTACTTTACTGAGAAAGTGTATTCCCAAATATAACATTTGTTACTAAAAGAAAGTGTTTACAGCTTGACGCGACACAGCAGTACTCCAGCCATGCAGCCTGCAAACAAACCATACAATTAGGTGATCGATTGTCTAAAACATCCAATTGTTAAGCTTGAATTACACAACGATATAACATATGTTGAGTGCACATGAATCCGTTTTATTCAATTCATGTTATATCATGTCCCGATACAGTATTAGAATCGTCTCTCTCTACTTACGGAGTTCCTTACCTTATTTTCCCCAATAACGACACCTTTGTTGTACGTAGGTAATACACTGATATCAAGAAGCCATATAATTTTGAGACATTTCAAATGTCCTACTTTGATGTGTGGATGAAGTAACGTTTAAAGGCATCTGGTAAAATCTTTGGCCAAAATTAATAGCCTTTTATGATTTGTACACAACTTAGAAAATTTTGTATTTTTTAGAAATAAGATTATTTACGCTGGTCATCTGTGCTATGAATGTTTGGTTTGATGTGGTTCATGTTTTGTTAAAACGAATTAAACAGAAATGTCGAAGGACTATCCCCAGGTTACTTCATTTGATACAACCACACAACTTTTATTGAACAACAATGAACATAATAAATACAATAAACTACAACATAAGAACATACGAATTACAACCAAAAATAACGAGCTGGGAGTGTTGGCGTCATTACACACGTCTAAAGGATTCATTCTGTCTTAAAAATATTTGTTGGTAAAACAATGAAAGTCGCAGGTTGAGGAAATAATTTACTGTGCCATTCGATCAGGAACAATATAGTCTTTATCAGAGAGGAGGGAATTAAAGGACAAAACGTTCAAATGCCTGGAATAAAAAACAGGTCTTTTTATTCTAATTCCCAGCTCTCGTTTACATTGTCACTGCACATTTTATGGCATTCATGCAGGCTCTAAAACTGCTGTATAAAGCCACAAAAATGGTTGCACTTGTGCACTAGAGCACTTTACGAACGTGTGGTTAAGGGCTTTCACTAGCAATTTTTTTTCTGTATTGAATGTTTCATTACTAAAAATATCAAAATGTATGTTGTCACTATCAAAAATTGTAAATCCAAATTAATCTTATGAAAATCTTTTCAGACTTGGAAGGAACTCTCCCAATGTCACTAAGGATGTGTTTTATGTTTGTTTCCTTGTTAAAGGTTGGAATAACAGGAAAAGTGATGCATGAATGTATACGTCTGTGTAGATACCTATGTTTCGAAAAAAAACCTATCGTCTAAAAAAGGTCTCATGCAAGGTGAGGTATTGTCGCCAATGTGTTTTCATTGTAGAATAATGATTTTGAAATATCATTTTACCATGTCATTGTCCATCCTGTGTCTATTTCTGATCACGCAGTGGATCAAGTTTTTATGCTCTGAATCTGATAGTTTTGGCTCTATACCCTGTCAGATTATTCAAACAAATGGGCATAAGAAAAAAGTAATGTCTCAAAAGTATGGTGTTTGGAAGTGCTGGTAAGGTAAACGACAACGAGTCATGTAATGGAAAAGTTTGAAATTGTTAATACTATTTTCTTATCTTGAAATTTATATTAATCTACGATAACCAATTTACAATATGTGGAATATACTTTGCATCTTCTAAACATAACTTTGCCTCTCCTAAACATAACTTATGTTATATTTAAGTGGGGGAAAAAGTTATTTATATCCAGTCTTATGAGTCAGTATTCATGCAACAGTATATAGTATACTGTGAAGACTAATTGTGAATTCGTGAAAACAATTGGCACATACGCGAAGTTAGACAGTAGGCGATTGATGAAAAAACAACGGTTAAGGAAATTGATAAGTACAGTGAGACCCCGGATATCCGGATACATGTATAACCAAGAAATTGCCAAATGAATATGTTATGCCTATGTAGACATGTTGCGTTCAGGTCTTCTGGTAGTTATTCACATATTTTGTTTTTGTATTGACTAAACATTATAATGAATCCTAAAGTCAATGTCTGTTTCTTGCTGCTAAACCACATTAACTTCTTGATGCTCACCACCCGTGACGGTCCTGGTTTAGAATATTGGCCTTCAGTAACCCATGCTTGTCGTAAGAGGCGACTAACGGGATCGAATTGGTCAGGCTCGCTGACTTGGTTGACACATGTCATCGTATCCCAGTTGCGTAGATCGCTGTTCATGCTGTTGATCACTCGATTGTCTGGTCCAGACACTATTATTTACAGATCATCACAGTATAGCTTTAATATTGCTGAGTGCGGAACTAAAACTAAACTCACCCACTCACTCACTCGTGATGCTCACCAACACATTATGACAAATAGAACTTTTGGGCGAAATGGCAAGAAGCCAAAGCATTTGGAAACTAAACATGTCAAAACTTTTTATGTTTTTATGTGTTTTATATGTTAACCCATTGACAAGTTACATTCAATCTGTCTTGTTTTTGAGACCAAAATATTCAACATAGTATTCGATGCGGCAGCTCTCCCTCGTTGTCTGTGGCCACAGCGTCGTCACGTGGGAGGAATCAACTTTCAATCAATATTCAGAGTAAGAAATATGGCAAAGCTTAACGATCAATCCTTTGTATGAAGTGTCATTATTTCATTGATGTTATTAATTCATGCTTCAGAGGAATATGATCTGTACAGAACACCTGAACGGTATTGTGCAATTGTTATTGCACGATATTTTCTCGAGTAGTAAATATGTCATACGCACTTCCTAATCAATATTATGACATTTGCATACAATTGAAACGTTGTAACAGACACCAAAGAACCTTGAGGGTTAACGTTGTCACAACAAGCCATTTCTTTTACAGCAAATGGCTCCAATTTTATTGCTTACCCACTGCAAATGCAATTCAAGCTGACGCTATTGATCTATTCGTAAAGACACTACAGAGGCGCATTGTCCTCGAGGAATTGTTATCTGAATTATAACTTTACACTTCACTACATTTTACTGGATACATGTCACTAAATAACTCATGTGATCATAAAACATGTTATTTCTGATGTGATCTCTGATGTTAGGCTGTCTCAAGTGAGTGAGTGAGTTTAGTTTTACACCGCTTTTAGCAATATTTCAGCAATATCACGGCGGGGGACACCTGAAATGGGCTTCACACATTGTACACATGTGGGGAATCGAACCCGGGTCTTCGGCGTGACGAGCTAACGCTTTAACCACTAGGCTACCCAACCGCCCCTGTCTCAATCAGTTTGAGACAAAGCTTAACATCAGAGATCACAATGGAATCAATGGCGTTACTTTCCAGGGGGGGATCCGGGGCTCAAGGATGGCCTTGCTGTAAAATTGTTTTGTTTTCTATAATTTCTTTATTTTTGTTGAATTTATACAAACTTGCACATGTATATATTGTCTATATTAACAAAAGGCGACAAGATGACCAGAATTTAGTAAATTGGTTAAGATGTCCGTACATTTTTGTTGTGTATTTCGTAAAGTAATGAATCATTTCAAAGTTTATTGGTTTTATATATGATTTATTTTTTAAAATAAATTGTTTGCATACAATTATTAAAAAGATTTATTGGTCCAAAATTGGGCAGCATAGAGCCAAGAAATTATCTCTTTCTTATTAAGGTTAATGGATAAATCCGCTTTCTGGTTGACCCATTTTCAAGTTGCGTACAGATGGAACTCACGTGGATGCAATACTAAAACAGATGTTCAACTGTTCCGCCTTGGATATAAATTATTGCAATAACCAAATACATTGCTGTATACGTATCCCAATTTAAGGAGTAAAGAATTTGTTGGTAAAATGTTGGTAAAATAATTTGATACTGAAACCATTGCTGTTTAGATAAAGTGTTCTCTAAGCACACCACATAGTAGAGTTGTATGATTTAATGCCACATTTAGCAATATTTCAGCAATGTCAAGGCGAAGGACACTCGTGCCACTTTGGCGGCCAAATTATGCTTACATTTCTCACGTTGATCATGATGGTATTGGCCCACAATGACACGTTCAGTTCCCAGCATGCATACACTTGGTAAATACTGGTGCGTCTTTTAGTGATTTGTTTTGGAAATGATTACATGTAGCAAAGTCACAGGAAAAGATTCACTACATTCGAATTTCATTTTTTGTCATTGATACGTTTTAATTACGCGAAACAATATACATGAAGCAACAACTATCGATACGGGGGGATAAAAAGTAATAAAACTGATGACTGGTTTTGTGTTATATTGAATATCATAAGGTATTTTGCGAGATTTCGAGAAAACCACGATTGGCGATTTCTTTCCAATATATCGATGACGCGATACGCTAAAACAGATTTGAACAAGGTGATCTACAGCAAACATCTAGGTTGAACAGCACTGAGACCTGACCTTATTCCATAAAGATGCTGAAGTTTTGAAATCATGGAAAAGAGAACATCCTTGACTGTAGTCACATATTCATTGTCTAAAAATCTGCTCTGAGAGATCTGTGAGTTTCAGCCAACTGTGTACGGCCAATTCCAACCTTGTATGCAAGAATACCTGTGACGTAAACATCATCTATCAATAGAATCGCGTGTTTTCTGAGGCTTTTATCAATCTTCTAGCCTCATCCACTGATAAAATATAGGCCATACCTTCACAGTAATTGGGGTAAAAACTCGAAAGGATAGTCTTCCCTACTAGTGATCCATTTTCCTTCCCAATCTCTGGTTGAGTGGTATTTCGTTGTCCCATCATGAACACACACGCAACTGACGTATTTCTAAACTTGCTCACTGATCCCCATGTGTTACGTATCACGGCTCGTTTCTCAACATTTCTTGGATCAGAATGTACAACAATCAAAACATTGATAGTAACATTGTAACACTGTCTCGAATTCAAAGCCAAACACGAAGCGATGTTTGTTCAACAGTTCGTCCTTTTGGTTCTCGTCCTTGATAAGGAACCAAGCCATGATCAGATTTAGCAGTTTCTTGAAGTACAGGTCTACGAATCTTTCCTTGTCTGGCTGCACTCTCAAATTATGTCTGCCTGAAAGATAGCTCTTCTGGGTAGAGTATTGCAAATGACGAAACTCTAATGTCCTGTAACAGACACACACCACTATTAGCATGCCAAGACAAGAAACCCTTTCCTTGAATTTCCAGTTCTTGAAGGCAGTGGCCATTTTACATCTTCTTTTCGTCCGGATGAGGTCCATCGGCACATGTTCGATGATACTGGCTTGATCTATAACTTATATGTGCCTGTAAACTAGAAATACAAAGAATGAATGTTCACAAATTTGGAAAATGCTCAATCTTGATTGATCAATTTGAGGTTTCAAATCCCAATATTAACTTCTGAAGAAACAGCTCGTTTGACGACCACATCACCGTTATTCTCAGTCACTGTCAGTAGGCAGTTTGATTATGGATATACATTCGGTATTAATATATATATATATACATACAAAATGGAAAAAGTAAGTGTGATCATGTTCATCCTTAGATAAATGAAGTAACATTTTGAAATCATTACGACAGAATTCAGAAATTTTAATTTGGGCAGAACATATTTTGACTATATTATAGTCTTCTGATAACATTTAGGGCCTCATCAAACCTATGTTCCTTTTAAACACTAAAAATAAAATTAGACGATGAACAGAACAAAATGCAAAAGAATTGAATACAAACCAATAACATAACACAATACATTACAAACCCAACAAAATTCACCATAGTAGAATAAAACTGAACCGTTACGCCTACCATAACGAAATGCAACATGATACAACACAACGTCAAACGATACAAAAAGATAAAGGATATCCAATCATAAAGCAATATAACACAATAAAACATAATGGGCACAGCACAACGTAATGCAAGACACCATTATAAAACACAACACAATGCAATATCGTACAACACAAAGCTACATTACAACCCATCATAACACATAGGGGTGGGTATTGCAGAGAATTTTCATACTGCGATATATTGCGATGCAAAAGCATATATTGCCATGTGTATTGCAATATATTGCATGAAGTATTTTTAAACAAAAAAATATTTATAATCGAGTTAACGCTTGATTTATAGAGCAAAAACACAGCAAAATCACCCTGCTTGATTAAGCTTTAATAACAACTTTTAATCATGATAAAATAAAAATGTGAAGACTATTTGGCACAAATGAAACAAGGAATGCATATCCGAAGATTTCCGAGTGTTACGAAGTTTTTCGAATGCAAGTCAAAAATACCAGTTTTCGATCAGCGTATCGCAATACGTATCGTTTTCATGTCTGAACCGGTAAATACTGGTATACCGGTTATATTGCGCAGCCCTATAACACAGCTCAAACAATGGCGATGCGATGCTCTTTTCTTTGCTACGTGCCACGGCAGTCCCTTAGATTTGACGGGGAAATGAGTACAATACGAATGAAGTCCATTCTTGAGTGGGACCATGTTGTACAAACTCTGCACATTCAAGCAACAGCAACAGGTTAAGACACATAACAAGCAGGCAGTCTGAGTTAAGGACATCAGGGGCAATGGGGTTCTGCCACAAGACCATAATGGGGTATATATGAAATACAATACATTGTATAGTAGGAAAAGTAACAAAACTTTTACCACCATTACATAAGAGTTGTATACATGGGGGTAGTAGTAACACGTACTGTTTTTCCGTACTAATACCAAATACATTATTTAGAGGACTAAAATGTTTGTAAATGAACCATTCAGGAACATTCAGGTTGTGGTACTTACATAAACATGCAGTTCTCCACCTGTCTCCCGGATCTAAGGAATTGTCCGACATACCAGGAAGGAATTATGTGCACAGACCACACACCACATAAGCGTGGTTACTCCATCGATTGTTTGGGTACTCCATGCTCTATGGCAGCTTGAAGTGTTGATAATTACGTTTCTTCTTCTCCTTATACACCCTGACTAATTTCATTGAAGCGTCACGTGTATATATGACATGGCAGCCGGTCGATATACCGAACTTGTCTCGCAATTCTACCTTGCCTTGTTGGTGTAGTCCAAATACAAAAACATGTCCTCCATGTCGTAATATGCTGTGATATCCATGCAGTATCTGTAAAAGCAGTGTACAGTTTAATTCAATCCTTCAACATTTTATTTGGAGATACCTTTCTGTTGTTCTCTTTCCTCATCCAGTCCAGCAGTCCATGAGCAGGCGCCGCCACACTGTTTTCAAGTGACCGTTCAAGCTTACCTTTCCTTCGCTTCACTGAAAGACCTGAACCTGAATATTTCAGTGACCATTGACTCCAGATGACTGACGAAGAGGATTATGTGACAGGTGAAGACTCGGGTGAATGGTCCTCATTTAAGCATTTCTCCATTATTAATGTTTTCTTTGTGTTTACCAAAGTGTCAAGCAAGGTTTGACCATCGCCTGGGACAATTACCACTGTTCTGGAATGGTGTAGATTTTAACAAAATTTCCTCCAAAATGCTGCTGCTTCTCGTCGTTTCGCATTACCTCTGGGACACGGTTTTCACGTTTCAGGGCGGAAAAAGATGAAGGATGCATATTTTCCACTTCATCATTGTTCGCCGTCTTGTAATTATTTGTGTTTGTTTGTTGTTTCAGACTGTACCCAGTAATTCTGCTGCTGTATGGCGGTTTGTAAATCATCGATTATTTACCAGGTAATCCAGTGATCAACAGCATTGATCTCCGCAATTGGGATACGATGACAGGCGTCAACCAAGTCAGCGCGCCTGACTACCCGGTCCCGTTATTTGCCTTTGCGACAAGCATGGTGTTATCAAAAGACCACGTCTTATCAAAATTAAAGGGCAAGCATGTCCTGCTGCCTACCGTTAGCTCCCGTCAGTCACACACGTTACCTGAAAACATTAAGCCGCTATGTCTGAGTGGGTTAGACAGCTGACTTTGTGTGCTGGCCTTCATAATCTGACTCCGAGGTGTTGGTTCCGGAACCCAACAAAGGACAAGAATGTGTACTTTACTGAGAAAGTGTATTCCCAAATATAACATTTGTTACTCAAAGAAAGTGTTTACAGCTTGACGCGACACAGCAATTACTCAGCCATGCAGCCTGCACACAAACCATACAATTAGGTGATCGATGGTCCAAAACATCCAATTGTTAAGCTTGAATTACACAACGATATAACATATGTTGAGTGCACATGAACCCGTTTTTATTCAATTCATGTTATATCAATTCCCGATACAGTATTAGAAATCGTCTCTCTACTTACGGTTCCTTACCTTATTTTCCCCAATAACGACTCCTTGTTGTACGTAGGTAATACACTGATATCAAGAAGCCATATAATTTTGAGACATTTCAAATGTCCTACTTTGATGTGTGGATGAAGTAACGTTTAAAGGTATCTGGTAAAATCTTTGGCCAAAATTGATAGCCTTTTATGATTTGTACACAACTTAGAAAATTTTGTATTTTTTAGAAATAAGATTATTTACGCTGGTCATCTGTGCTATGAATGTTTGGTTTGATGTGGTTCATGTTTTGTTAAAACGAATTAAACAGAAATGTCGAAGGACTATCCCCAGGTTACTTCATTTGATATAACCACACAACTTTTATTGAACAACAATGAACACAATAAATACAATAAACTACAACATAAGAACATACGGATTACAACCAAAATAACGAGCTGGGGTGTTGGCGTCATTACACACGTCTAAAGGATTCATTCTGTCTTAAAAATACTTGTTGGTAAAACAATGAAAGTCGCAGGTTGAGGAAATAATTTACTGTGCCATTCGATCAGGAACAATATAGTCTTTATCAGAGAGGAGGGAATTAAAGGACAAAACGTTCAAATGCCTGGAATAAAAAACAGGTCTTTTTATTCTAATTCCCAGCTCTCGTTTACATTGTCACTGCACATTTTATGGCATTCATGCAGGCTCTAAAACTGCTGTATAAAGCCACAAAAATGGTTGCACTTGTGCACTAGAGCACTTTACGAACGTGTGGTTAAGGGCTTTCACTAGCAATTTTTTTTCTGTATTGAATGTTTCATTACTAAAAATATCAAAATGTATGTTGTCACTATCAAAATTGTAAAATCCAAATTAATCTTATGAAGATCTTTTCAGACTTGGAAGGAACTCTCCCAATGTCACTAAGGATGTGTTTTATGTTTGTTTCCTTGTTAAAGGTTGGAATAACAGGAAAAGTGATGCATGAATGTATACGTCTGTGTAGATACCTATGTTTAAAAATATCCTATAGTCTAAAAAAGGTCTCATACAAGGGTGAGGTATTGTCGCCAATGTGTTTCATTGTAGAATAATGATTTTGAAATATCATTTTACCATGTCATTGTCCATCCTCTGTCTATTTCTGATCATGCAGTGGATCAAGTTTTTATGCTCTGAATCTGATAGTGTTGGCTCTATACCCTGTCCAGATTATTCAAACAAATGGGGATAAGAAAAATAATGTGTCAAAAAGTATGGTGTTTGGAAGTGCTGGTAAAGGTAAAGCGACAACGAGTCATGTAATGGGTGAAGTTTGGAAATTGTTAATTCTATTTTCTTATCTTGAAATTTATATTAATCTACAAAACCAATTTACAATATGTGGAATATACTTTGCATCTTCTAAACATAACTTTGCCTCTCCTAAACATAACTTATGTTATATTTAAGTGGAAATAAAGCTATTTATATCCAGTTTTATGAGTCAGTATTCATGAAACAGTATATAGTATACCGTGAAGACTAATTGTGAATTCGTGAAAACAATTGGCACATACGCGAAGTTAGACAGTAGGCGATTGATGAGAAAACAACGGTTAAGGAAATTGATAAGTACAGTGAGACCCGGATATCCGGATATCGGATACATGTATATACCAAAGAAATTGCCAAATGAATATGTTATGCCTATGTAGACATGTTGCGTTCCCAGCAGGTCTTCCGGTAATTATTCACATACAGTCAAATCCTAATGATGGAGTCGAATCGCTGGGGACCAAGTAATAAATTCGACTTATCGATGTATTCGAGACATAGGTATGTCTATGAGGGTAGTAAAAAGATGATCCAGTCCTAATTCCTCCGCCTAAGCATTTGTTTATCTAATGATTTAATGCTGTTGATCACTGGATTGTCTGGTCCAGACACTATTGTTTACAGATCATCACAGTATAGCTTTAATATTGCTGAGTGCGGAACTAAAACTAAACTCACCCAACTCACTCACTCGTGATGCTCACCAACACATTATGACAAATAGAACTTTTGGGCGAAATGGCAAGAAGCCAAAGCATTTGGAAACTAAACTTGTCAAAACTTTTTATGTTTTATGTGTTTTATATGTTAACCCATTGACAAGTTACATTCAATCTGTCTAGTCATTTGAGACCAAAATATTCAACATAGTATTCGATGCGGCAGCTCTCCTCCTTGTCTGTGTTACAGCGTCGTCACGTGGGAGGAATCAACTTTCAATCAATATTCAGAGTAAGAAATATGGCAAAGTTTAACGATCAATCCTTTGTATGAAGTGTCATTATTTGATTGATGTTATTAATTCATGCTTCAGAGGAATATGATCTGTACAGAACACCTGAACGGTATTGTGCAATTGTTATTGCACGATATTTTCGAGTAGTAAATATGTCATACGCACTTCTTAATCAATATTATGACATTTGCATACAATTGAAACGCTGTAACAGATACTGCATTCCTTCTGTCACAGATGAAAATAATAAATTCCTTACTCGATTAATACTCGGTAACCACAAAATGTAACTTGTCAATGAGTTAATATAAAAGCATAAAGGCACCTCAAAAGTTTGACATTTCTCCAAATGCTTATTTCGCAAAAGCTATAATTGGCAAGAATGGCTGCTCGAAATGATCTGTAAATAACGGACCGATCAACGATCTACGGCACTGGTTACGATAAATCGATATCGAAACAATGTTTAGTCAATACGAAGAGCAAAATGTTCTGTTGGAAGCACATAGGCTTGCTCAATATCGGTGGCAATTTCTTCGGTTGGTGTCCCGTCGCCAACAAATCAAATCTTTTACAATCTATTCGCGTATGTTCGCAATGGCTAACCATACTTGCGTCTGAACTCATAACTTTTTTCCCCCGCCAATATAACATAAAGTTATCTGAAAGTTATCGGTAGAAGATGCCAGGCATATTCTGAAATTATCGTAGAGCCTCCGAGACAAAATTTCGGCTTTTTACGATACACATCGATATTTACACCGGCACCATGCGTATTTCAACGCTTTATGGTCGCAAGGCTATCAAAACGATCCGCAGGGGTATTCAAAAATCAATGAAAACACGTTGACGTTCGGACGCTTGCAGATACGGTATGGACATTTCGTACATCTGTTTTACAAGGAAGCAAACTTGTAAAACACCATGGTACGATGAGTGAACAATTTACGAATGGTGTTTAACATGTTATGCACGGATGTCTGAGATATATTTACCTGTGATGCCATAAAATAACGTGACGGGAATTAGGCATTGTACCGTTCTCACCACGTCGATGGCACGTGCCGACTCTTTCCAGCTACGGAACGAAGTCTGAACGTATGAAATGACGCCATACGGTTGTTCTTATCAGTTTATTATCCATTTGATATGAACAGTTCGGGGCATTCTTGGCTGGCTGTAATGGCGGCGTATTTCTAAAAATACAAAATTGATTGTCTGTAAAGGCTTTGTTGGTAGTGTTGTTACGAAGTATTGTCGGTATCTTTGAATTGAAGAAATAAAGGACATGTCGATTGCGTCGCGATCAGTACTGAAGTAACAAATGTTCGATGAGAATACGCACGATTCTTCGGTTCGGGTACTCCGTCGAACCGGCACCTCATATGGTAAATGTATTGATTATGTTGTGCCCTATTATTTCGCAAAACGACGCTGAAGTATGCGATTGACAAACGGCAAGACGGCGAACAATGATGAAAACCATGGCTGTGATACGAACGACGGCAATACAGTAATGCATTCGAACGACGACAATATCGTGTGGAGATGGTTATCACTGGTGATTCGATCTTCGGTCGCCAACAATCAATGGCGAGGCTACGTGGATATCTGGCTCATGTGTTTTGCTGTTGAACTACGCAACGAAACCGAAGATGCGGTTTTATATCGTGACGCTCAATGTGGAAAGGAAGAACAAACGATTCAACTATATGGTATCACGCGTGTATTTCAATCCGAGACGATGTTGGCGTGTTTGAAATGCCATTTGTGGAGAAACATCTTATAACAATGGTGACCGAAAGGTGTTTTGATACTCCTGTATTTTGCTGTATGATATCCTCCTGCATCGGCTGTCTTAACGTTGGTACAACGCTCGATAAATCATGTTATTATCATTCCCGATCGAAACATCGCCGTTTTAATGAAGACAGCAGCGCCGTACTGGCATATTGCGCTAACGCCGGAAATCTTCATTATATGAAAAGTTGTTATGCTTAGTGTGTTTGCTTTCCTGTTTAAACTTCATCAGCCTTGCTTTGTACGTAGCATCTGCTCGAAATATACGCGATGAGTTGTAACTTTGTGTTGTGCGATATTATGGCTCGGTGATATTTACGTTGATAGTTGGTAATCTGTCTTTGGCTTATCGTTTGACTGTTGCATTTCGTTATGATTTACTATGTTTGAGTTTGTAATCGCTGTTTTTTATGGACTGTATTCGGTCTTTAGTTTTAGTGGACATCTTCTCAATACTCGAATCATATGATCTTAACCCAGTGCTGTCGTACGACACTTCATTAGCTCTATGCACTTACTGTATGTATACGCTGTATATTAATACCGATATCACATCAATGCTATGACTGGTGATGAGTGGCGAGTTAATATTGAGGATTTGAAACTCGTCGGAATTGATTTGTGAACGTGTATTTCTGTTCTGAGCGCAGGGTGTAGATCAGCCCGTATCATCGTATCCGGACGAGAAAGTGGCAAAATGACGCTGCGCTGAAACTGGTTGATGATATGCCGGGAAACTCGGTGCAGCCGGGCTGAAGGCGGCAATTTCCACTGTAAACGAAAGCGGTTCCATAGCCGGACGCCGAAAAGTTGGGCTGAACAACTCGGTCAATGTTATGTTTTTGATTGTTGGTATCGTGAGCAGAAATGCGTCGATAACCGTCCCAGGAATCGATGGAGACGTGTTCACTTCGAAGACGGCGCGATAACGACGTGTAACTGCTGTTTTGGCTTTTGACGATATGTGATGAACTTTTCATGGACACTACTGTTACGAATGTTGAGCAGGAAGAAAATGGCTGTTATTTAATTGACTTGAAGATGACCTCGAAGATGATGCGGTATTCTTCTGGAAGTTACTGGTGAAACGGGTAGACGTATGATACGGTCGAAACTCGGCATCTTATGGAGCGATCAGTGTGAATCGCCTTGTTCAGCAATCGCATCGTCTATTGAAATCGAAATCTCTTTAAATATCTGCTTATGATAAATATGAAGCCACCGACCACTTTGTTGACGCTTCGTATTATTGATTTCGGCGTATTCATCTGAAAAATTCGAAATGTACATGTCGTTTCCGAAACAGGCGCGCGATATTACCGAATGCCGCGATTATCGTGATCAACGTAACGCCAGCAATCAATCGCTGCGAGAATGTTAAAATTGACGTTAAATCAACTCTATATTGAAAACTCTTTGTCTAAACGATGATCGGAAATTATTTTGGCATTGCTCTTTAATGGTACGTAATTTGATAGTGAACATCTGTTGGTAAATCTGATATCTTAACGCAACCTCGGCTTTATCGTTAACCTTAATGAAAGTTCTTGGCATCTTTTAATAATTAATGCCAAACGATTGTTTAAAAATGCTGATGATTCGTGAAATGCCTGGCCAAAATGTGGTTCAGCAAAAGAAATAAAGGTATGAAAACAAAGTGACACGGCAAAATAATGGCTTGCCGTCATTCGCGTCTCGTCAGTACTTGAGCGAAGTTACAATGATTGAAAA
Organism: Haliotis rubra; assembly: GCF_003918875.1. Lineage (NCBI taxonomy): Eukaryota > Metazoa > Mollusca > Gastropoda > Lepetellida > Haliotidae > Haliotis > Haliotis rubra. Next base: position 3,184 of record NW_025766752.1, on the reverse strand, counting down.
CAGTTCATAAAGACCGCGATATTGAAGCCGCTGCGTGATATTGAAACCGTAAAGCGGGACTGGCGGGCGCATCGAAAATAACCGCTGGGCTGGCGTTTTTATTTATCAACTGGTAAATAATAATTCGAATGCTCGGTGTACGAACATTTGATGAACAAAATTGAATATTTGTAAAAATGACTTGTTAACGTTATCAGGTTTAATTTCGGTGGCAACAGATGTCGTAATATTGATTGAGGCTATAAATATCGCGGCTGTATTCCTCGACGTGAGTCGTCGATCAAACTATTATCCCGTGTATATGACGGTATGTTTGATGTCGGAATGACGAAGACGAATCAAACGCCATCGCCAGCGGATTTCCAGATGCTTGACTCTGCTGGTCTGTTGTCATCGGTGACGGCGATGGAACGGCTATTGTGATGATCTCTATGGCTGTGGATAAACAAATGGGCTGGATCTCTTCTTACATCGATAAATCGATAAAGTCCGGTTCTACAATGGAAGACACGGCATTTGGCATTCGGTTATACATCTTCCTAAACCCGACCGTTTTCGTCGTCGCTTCAACTTCGCGTTTTGCGGATGCAATGCTGTACAATTCTTGTCGCTTTTTTTCCCCATGGCATGGTGGGAACAGCCACGCTCGATATGGACGGTATGGAATTAATGGGGCTGAAGATAAATAATTATTAACAGGCGTCTTTACCGGCATATTGTGCTTTTAACTGTCCCCGACTGAATGTCGCGGGTGGCGGCAAACGTCCTGATCGATTAGTTACTGTGCTCGAAATCAATGAAGCTTACGTTGACAAACGACATGAGTGAACGCAACGGCTGAGAACGAAGCATGGCCCGAATAGTCAGACAGGTACGGATTTTGTACATTTGATATTTTATTGAAAAGGTAAGCCGCGCGTTCTAAGTGCGGCATTTTGTGTGACCGTGAGGTGCTGTTCATTCCACTCGCCTGACTTTATTGTTCACGATCCTGCGACTTTGTTTACCAACAGTAAGCAATTTGAACAGTGACAACGGCCTCCCGGCTTCGTTACGATGTATTGTTCTTATGTTGGCTGTCCCGTTGTTCGGTATTGGTGACGCAGTACGTTGTTTGATACGTGGCATTCTGTTTCAAGAGAAGTTATTCAATAGTGATAAGGTTGATCGCATCGAAGGACGTTGGCTAATGACTGTGACGGTGTGCAAAGCGACGAAATGTGAGACTGCTGTCGGGACAACGTGATTGATAAAGGGTTCAGTCCAACAATTGATCGATCATGGTTTGTTTGCGTTGCGGGCCTTTTCTTTTAACGAATTCTTGTCGCGTTCGCTCAGCAACGGTAAATGTTCGGGTGGTGCTTTGTTGGGGCATGCTATAACTGAACGGATAACAACGCCAACAGTTCAGCGCGTTATGCTGGTGCAATCGTTGATTTACCGCCATCGCGTCGTATTCAAACCAAACTGCAAATCAATTCTATAGAATGACGAACAATGATGAAGTGGAAAATGTGCGTCGGCTAAATCTTTATCGTAAACGATGATCACAACGGCTGACGGGCGGCATTTTGATTGATTGTTCCCGAACGATACGGACTGACGTAATGGAGAGGAAATCGTGGAAATGTTCATACACCTGATAAATCGATCGATCGATAATGACGTTCAGTTTTCGATTGAGCGACTGTGCGGTACGCGGGCTGAAGGTATCTTCCCAAATAGCGATGAAGTACTGAATGCTGCGTGGTACGGCATGTTACGACGTGAACGTGTTTTTATTTCCGCCAACGGTTAGCGACGAACCATCGTGGACGCTGTCGGTGTGGAAGGAACAGGCGGCGTGAATCGCATCCTGTTATCGGTTATTCGAACGGGCGTTATCGAGTGCCGGATGTTCACTGATGGTTTTGGTCATACGTCGATTTATACTATATTGAAGTTTTGTTGATATTGTTAATGCTATGCCCCATTATCGACTGACGGAACTGCCCACTTATCGTTCTTCATATATTTGTCGATTCAAATGAATCGTTCTATATGGCATGAAGAACTGATTAGATCTTAGCACTATATTTGCGGTTCGAATTTCAATGGGCTTTTGCATTCGACGTGTACTTTGTCATGATTAAAGTTGGTATTAAAGCCAATGGCTACGTCACTAGGCGTTAATATTTTTTGTTCGTAAATATTAGCGACATGTTATCACTGCGTCGCGGTATGTCGCCGATATGAGGATGATATATATTCATGATGGTGTAATGTGATTGTGCGATATATTTATCAACTTCGTGTTTATGTATGATTGACGATCGCTTTATCTTTGATAATTCGTTGGGGTTTGTGATTATTGACTGTTCAGTTCTTTGTTAAATCGTCTATTTTTGGTGTTTGGATGAATCGATATATTCGGTCGAAAATTTCGATTAAATCGGGTAGAAATGTTGCTTTGAGAACATGATCGCTTTGCTTTTCCGTTTTGATATGCATGTTAATCACCGATGTTACTCAAACGCGGTCAATGGTGTTTCAATGGAAAACCCTTCGAGACGATATTTGATGTTCTGATTTTCGTCACGCGTCGAAATATCGTCGAAAGATGTAAAATATTCAGGCAAATTCAGAAGGTTTCAACTATCTTTGATGTATAAGTTAAAACGGAGGAACTGAGTTATGCGCCTCGAAGTAAGTCTGATCATCGCCGGGACGGTGGTATTGATAAACAGCAATTCAATGTTACTATCATCGTTTTGTACGTCTGATCGAAGGCAAATGCATTGACGGATCGACAATTGTTGCGTCTCCGGTGGGGCGGGGACATTGAAGTAAAACAATGTATTGGCGTTGAACGATTATGATGGTTTTGACCGATGTTTGATCCTCGAAATTATTGAACTTTGTGGACTTCTGCATCTTATCGATGGGCAGATGGATTTATTATATTTATCGGTGGTGAAAACCGGACGGATGCTGCGCAGCGGTTCAGCGACTTCGTCAGGTGAAAGTTCGAAAAGTTGGCGCGTGTTGTCATGTTCATTCGGGCGTTCAAGATAGCGGAGTTTATCTCGAATTGTTTGAGGATGCCATTTGTATTTTCGTGATCCCCAGTTGAACTACTGGCTGATCGTTAGAAAATACGCTCGCTTGTTTACGCTGCTTTCGTTAGAATACTCATGGTTCATAG
>NW_025766751.1:0-21510 GCF_003918875.1 Haliotis rubra | reverse complement strand
TGCTGATGAGGGGTAAAGCAATATTCATTCATTCAATCATCCCAATTTGCTCAATGGGTCTCGTATATAACGACGGGTTGTAAATAGATTCTACCACATGCACATTTGATTGGTTTTGCATTACTGTATAACATATGTTATAGCAGAAGCAAAGCAGTAAAGTACAGATTGCTAGGCGGCTGACTTTGGTGTGTTAGCGATTAGGTGCCTCACCTTCTGAGGGTGTGGGTCTGAATTCGCCTTGACTCAACCCCAAAAAGTACTAGAATTTGTACTTTTACCAAGAAAGTGTAATCCCAAATATAAATACATATGTTGCATTTGACCACCTTTCTAAAATGGCATGTAATCATAGCTTTGGCCGTGGGAGCCGTGCCACTAACACTTTATCAGACGGGTATTACTAAAGCCGGCAGTCTAGACTAATAGTTGTCCGACTTCCATTTTGTGGGAAGTCATTGCAGCTGAATGGGTTAGGGTGGCTGGACTTGTGTGCTGGCGATGAGGTGCCTGACTCTGAGGGTGTGAGTTCGAATCCCGGATGGGGCTCAACTCAAAAAGTACTAGAATTTGTACTTTACTAAGAAAGTGTAATCCCAAATATAACATATGTTGCATCTGACCACTTTCTAAATGGCATTGTGTAATCATAACCCCGAGTTGCTGTCAAAGTCACCGAATTGTATATGTGCTCGAGTCAATAATTCCTATATCACCACCACCACCACCACCACCACCACCACCATCATCGTCATCTGCACTAATGTTTTCATCAACATCTTCAACAACAGCGTTACATCAACGGAGCTAACAACACCGCCACCAACGGTAACTACACCATTTCTGGTTTTCCTGGATTCCAAATACAAGAGGCAAATCTTCCTTTAAGCTAATACCTTTGTTATAGTAGCCCTAATGTTTGGACATGATGATCTACGGTCTACCAGTAGTAAGCACTTGGAAAACAGTATTCTTTGCTTGTTTTATTATCTCTCTTCGAATTTTCAGTCTTTACTAAAAAACACATTCTTAAAGAATCATATTATTATATCATATAACATAATACAAAATCGTAAATTTGAAAGCGTGATAATTTTCGACATCGTATCAGTAACTTTTCCATTGTAACTTTTAAGTGAACTCTAAGTGTTGAGAGATATAGAGACGACTTCATCAGTCATGACGTCATCAGATTATATATGTGGTAACCAAAACCAATCTGGGCAAATCTGATATCTAACTAATGCCGAATAGCTTCAAAAATGGTACCCTTACAAAATTCCAGCCATGCGGTGAAAGTGCGAACGATTGACGGCATTCCATCCTGTTTCAGACAATCTCATTTGCAGCAATCATTTTATTAACATAGATGGGGCCGTCATCATTTACGATCATCGATGGACTAAGATAAGCGGTCCCCTCTGGCAATTCACTTTGATCGCGAGAAGACTGCAAATAAATTCTTACTATCTCCCCCTGCCAGTCAGTTTTATGTCGTCATCAATATGGCGTCAGAACGCAAGTACGGGCGGAGATAACGTCTACTGGGGACAATGGGTGGAGTGATGAATGTTCCTGCAGATGTAGAAAACAGTTTTATTCTCTTTTCTGTGGCAAACTAAGGCATTAACATGGTACATACACTTCAGAGTGCGCTCTTCTTGACGGATGCTTTTCTTCACTTTGTCCACTGGAATGTGTCGTGTTTTTATGGTTTCTGATCACAGGCATGCAGTCAAAAAAACGCTTTTCCAGTTTAGAAACAACAAATCTATTTCCACCTCCCATTTATCTTTTATCTCCCAAATTTGGGAGTCAGTGTTACTTCTAAATCAGAAAATATAGTTACTTTTATTTCAATTTTGCGGTCCTTTATCGTTGATTTAAGACCGCTAAATGAAATTTTAAAACCGGACGCGTACGGCCTTTATATTATGAGCTTCCTCAGCCAATCAGAATCGAGGCATCACACAATGTCGTGCTACTGGTTCATAGGTTCGTAAATTTAATTCCTGTCCAAACGAAAACTCGCCATTTTCCATTTCAAGAAAATGCATAAGTATGTATATTTGTCATTGATCACAATGATTTGTGATCTTGGTATGTAGTAACTAGACATATGCTGAATATTTATGAACCTTTTAAGAAAGTGTTCCGTTTCCCATCACTCGGTGTATGACAATCTACTTTCAGGCTTTCAGGTGGCTGGGGTCAGATTTCCACAAACATGGCAACGGCTGCACGGATCAGTATGTCAAATCTGACTTTACAATCAACTACTTGGGGTACTGGACCGACGATGGTGAGAATATATCAATTTTCATTACAATCATTATTCACATAGCAGTCACATGTAATGATTTCCTATTGAGTTTCCGTTTATCGAGGTTCGAATCCCATGGTCCAATGCTCTCGGTTGTGATCCTTCGTCCATTGGAATTATTACACTTCTTATGTGTCTCTATACACGCTATACTTATGTGCGAAATAACTTGTTTTGATACCCGACTCAAAGTATTCTTAGCAGTCTTGTTTTATGCCCTACTGCCGATCGCCATGCAAGGAAACAACAAGTACCATCTTGTAACGTCTTTCCGTATAACACAGATGACGGCTAGAACTAGATCTGTCTCACAGTCCCTGAACCATAATACTTTCCTACAGCCTAGCCCTCTCTGCAATGCTACAGCCTAAAATGAAGCAAGTTATTTACAGTCAAACCTATATATGTGTTCAGAGACTAAGGGGGCGATTAGGGTAGCCTAGTAGTTAAAGTGTTGGCTCGTCACGCCGAAGACCGAGGGTTCGAATCCCTCAATACGGGTACAATGTGTGAAGCCCATTTCAGGTGTCCCCGCCGTGATGTTGCTGGAATATTGCTGGGTGCGGCGTAAACCAAACTCAGTCAGTCAGTTTGGGTCAGACACTGAGCGTTAATCTGGGATAGAACCACCTTCTGCCCTCCCGACAAACGCTCTATTTATCAGACCACGGAGGTTGTCTTAAATGAAACGAAACTAAAAATTAATACATTGTAACTTATCAGACACATTAGAAATACAGAAAAACACAAAACAATTCCAGACCGCTTGATTGTTCTCATGGGTGATTCTATGTCATCTGGTGGTGTGGGTATTGCTCGTGCTATCAACCTCTTGTTTGTACCACCAGGTTTATACATCACAGATTAAAGTGATTTGAAACAACACTGACGAATTTTAATTTTGAATTTTATTTTCATGCACAAGGAATGCATGTCAAACAGATATGTTACGAAAAGCACGCATTGTTTGTGCAGGTGCGTATTACTGGGACGTTCCGGAGAAGGGGAAGAACTACCAGGATACGATACTGGACATCAACAACTACATTAAACAGCTCGGGGTACCCGTCAGGTTTGTACATGCAGGTTAATCATAAAAATTTTGTCAACTCGTGATATTAAATACAAATTCGCAGCACGCACTGCTCTCCTGTCTTTATATTATAGTCATGGAAAGACTCAGGTTTTCTGTATTATGTTTTGTTGCCAGGTACACCAAGCACAACTCGGGCGAAATCCGTGTTGTTTTTTTGCATCCTGACTGACTGGGACAGAAACCATGTTGCTCTGTTGCCAGGTACATCATGACTGACTAGGACAGAAACCATGTTGTTTTGTTGCCAGGTACATCCAGTAAGACAAGGACAGAATCCATGTTGTTTTGTTGCCAGGTACATCCTGTAAAGCTAGGACAGAAACCATGTTGTTTTGTTGCCAGGTACATCCTGACTGACAGGGACAGAATCCATGTTGTTTTGTTTCCAGGTACATCATGACTGACTAGGACAGAAACCATGTTGTTTTGTTGCCAGGTACATTCTGACTGACTAGGACAGAAACCATGTTGTTTTATTGCCAGGTACATCCTGACTGACTAGGACAGAAACCGTGTTGTTTTGTGCCAAGACACATCCTGACTGAGGAGGACAGAAACCATGTTGTTTTATTGCCAGGTACATCCTGACTGACTAGGACAGAAAAAACATGTTGTTTTGTTGCCAGGTACATCCTGACTGACAGGGACAGAAACCATGTTGTTTTGTTGCCAGGTACATCATGACTGACCAGGACAGAAACCGTGTTGTTTTGTTGCCAGGTACTAACAATATGTCTTGGACAGAAACCATGTTGTTTTGTGTCCAGGTACATCATGACTGCCCAGGACAGAAACCGTGTTGTTTTGTTGCCAGGTACTATCAATACGTCTTGGACAGAAACCCTGTTGTTTTGTGCCTAGGTACATCATGACTGCCCAAGACAGAAACCGTGTTGTTTTGTTGCCAGGTACTATCAATACGTCTTGGACAGAAACCATGTTTTATTGTTGATAAGAACATTCAGCTCAACTGAATAGAACTCATGACGTTGTGTTGCCTGGTATGACTGAGACAAAAACCATGTTGTTTTGTTGCCAGGTACATTCAGTACGACTGGTGGTGGTACTATTACGACAACGACCACGGCATCACGACATGGGCAGCTAAACCAAACATCTTTCCTGATGGATTGCAGTGAGATATATTTATTCAAAGATGATTCTGATTTCAGATAATTTCAAATATCTCTAAATACATTAAACTATGATACATATATGCATGAATTCTATAATCATTCTCGAATGAGGTGAGATATCTATTCTTAATTTTAAATGTTCGCAGGCTTCGAGAATTTTTAAATATCTAATATTATTAAAAATACATTAAGTCATTATTAAGAGTATTATTATTTTCTGACCGTTATACATGATCAGTCAATTAAGCGCTCTTGTTAGTATATACATACAGGTTGATGTCAGAACTGTTATATATATATATCTATGTTTACTAATATATACAAAAAACATTCCACATCCACAAGAAATCTCTGCCAACAGCAGAGTCGACATTGTACAATTTCCACTGTATCATGATTATTTATTTAGTGTTGATACCATGTGTTCCCGAAGTGGTGGTATGCCCCTCCGGTGGCACCTGCCATAAACACATGCAAAGGCTAGTCAATCACCCCACATATCTATGATCAAACTGTTTGAAAGCTGTAATGAAGCCTTCAATCAATTTAACCCCTTTCACCGTGTGTCCCAAGGTGGCTGTATAACAAGACGGAGCTTCCTGTTCTTGCCCACAGCATGTTCTGTGTGAGTCGGGTTAATAATAATAGCATAACGTTTATAATAACCATCAGAATATGTACGTCATCCTCATTTACTGGTGTTTGTCGTGATTTTGGTCCGGTTGTTTCTTGACTCACTTAATGTCCAAATAGACATTCACATATATACTGACGGAGGAAAGAGATATACAGCCATTTTTATGGTGGCTACATAATGTTATGGTGGTGTGTTTCATACTGGCATCATAGATGTGTCAAAGAATCATGCATCGGACAATTTTGCCATTTTCAGGGTAGTACCCACTTTTTAATAACGTCATTAATTTTTGGGGTCCATTTATATTTTCAAGACTATAGTTTCAGATTCATTTGACTCATTTAATGATAAATATGAAATGCTAATTTGCAAATTCATGACCGTTTTCCCCAGACCGTCTTTTGAAGAAAGTCATTTGAAGTTGGAAGAACCGTAATGTATGACACTGTATATAGATAACAAGTTCTGGTTTATTTGATGGACATTTCAGAGGTGCGTATTAACTTCATGTCGCGAAGAAGGAGACAAGTTGTAGACAGAAACGTCGTGACGAAGAATAGAAGGCGTTGTTGTGTCTAAATAGTGCCATCTATTCTGGTCGCGATCGTTTGAGAGTATATCTTAGAAAAATTGTCATGGGCCCATAAACTGTTTCTTGTTTGAAATCTTTTGATATGGGTTTAGAAGTTGGGAGACATGAAGACGTGAAACCAGTTCATGTATAGCAACATCTTCTAAAGACTCTTCAGGGATAACTCCGTGCTCCACCGTCAGGACAACGTGATCAGCTAAACATCGTTCTTCCCATCGGGTATGAGATGATTGGCTGAAACTTCAGTCGCGCCACTAAGGGGACAAAGGTGGTAAGGCGAAGTAAATCGTTGCATGTAGAGACTTTTGCTTCCCTTAGTACCGCCAGGATCGCTTGCGGTAAGTTCAAATCGCCAATCATAACAGATTTTGTACACAGGAACAAAAGCCGGATTTCACAAATAGCAAAGGGGATGCATACAAGTGAGTTCCAAATTGATATTCACTACATGCTTGACTAACGCGATCGGGTATGCATGCTCAAGGACTTGCTTAACACAATCATGTCATCGTATCCAGATTGCGTAGATCAATGCTTATGATGTCAATCTTCAGATTGTCTATAGTCGGAACTCGATTATTTACAGCCCGTCGTCATATATTTTGAATATGGCTCATGTGAGTGAGTCGGTTGTGGCATTACACCGCTACTTCTGCAATGTTCCGGCAAAGTTTACGGCGGGGGACACCAGAAAATGGGCTTCACGATAATTTTCCCTTGTAGAAATTGGTCACCATTTTGATGGTTTGCAGTAGCTTCTGCCACCCTACTGTATCATACGCTGGATTGACAACATGCTGTTTTTGTTCCAATAAGACTATTTCTAGGCGATGCTTGTAGAAAGTAGGTACACAGAGATTATTAGGCGATCCCAGCCTTGCATTGAGTGATCGGATCAATACGATCGTTGATTTGGATAGGTGGTATCGTCCTTCAACCTTGACCTCGATCTGGTCATTAGGGCCCGATCTGGATACCAGACAGATAAAGTAGTAGCTGGATGATAACAAGACATGAACACTGAGAGAAAAGATAACCTGATCCTCAATGGACATCCACCTTAGAAGTTAGCAAAACCCCATTTGTCACAGTGGTCTATATAGAATCAAAGTATGGGTCTGGCGAACAAACAGATCGGATATAGCGATTCACTCCGTGGGGAGCACTGTGACACGCCATCATCAGGAGGGTTGCCACACTGTAGTGACCTGACCACCTTACAATGTGGGTCACAGGCACCGAAGTCACTCTGGAATACACGGGGTTCCATGGAAAGTTAAAAGCTAACCATGTAACTTTTGTTCTTGTTTATATACGTTGAAAAGTGTTAATGAATTATTCGCATTTCTTCCCTGGGTCCAGCAACACGACTTACGCAAAGGCTAATGGAGGAAGTACGACTTCCTGATCGACGGTGGAAAATCATTGCCCTTTGGAGGAGGTAATGATACATTTTATGGAGTTCGACATATCGGTGTTAAAACAGTGATAACATGAGTAAGGACAATATATAAGGAAGTAGTGAGTGAGTGAGTATGGTTTTACGTCAAGCTTAGCAATATTCTCAACAATATATCATGGCGGGGGACACCAGAAATGGGCTTCAATAATTACTGTACCCATGTAGGGACTGGACCGGACTGAGCTCTTGGTTATTTTACCGCTTTTTAGCAATATTCCAACAATATCACGGCGGGGGACACCAGAAAAGGGCTTCACACATTGTACCCATGTGGGGATTCTAACCCGGGGTCTTTGGCGTGACGAGCGAACGTTTTAACCATGAGGCTACCCCACCGCCCTATCTAAGGAAGTGAGACAGGACAATTAGACAGGACAGGAAGTACACATGACTAAGTCGCATCGCATTACATATAAACATTGCTAGGGATTTAATTTTTGTGTGTTTACATCTGAAATCAAGATGTTAAATTTATGTAAAGTAGGATTTGAACAGAATTTTGTAGGCAGGTACAAAGAACTTATTTTTTCGTATAAATTACACACTATTCCAAAATGATATTTATCTTCATCATACCATTGTTTGCATACAAGACATAATCTATCAGCTTTAGGTTCTTAAAATATCTACCAGTTGCAACCGAGGTGAGAAATGAAATCACAATGCCATTTAGAAAGTGGTCAAATGTAACATATGTTATATTTGGGATTACACTTTTCTTAGTAAATCACAATTCAGATAAAGCACTCTTGTTGGGTTGAGTCCCATCCGGGATTCGAACCCACACCCTAAGAGTCAGGCACCTAATCGCTAGCACACAAAGTCAGCCGCCTAACCCGCTCAGCCACCGCGGCTTCCACAAAAATGGAAGTCGGACAACTGGTAGTCTTGAATCTGTGTACCCCCTGATAAATGTAAATTGGCACGGCTCCCACGGCCGAAATCTATGAATACACAATGCCATTTAGAAAGTTGTCGATGTAACATATGTTTATATTTGGGATTACACAGCTAACTTTGTAAAGTACAGATTCTGTGCATATTGTGTAAAGTACAGATTCTGGTAATTTTACTAAGAAAGTGTAATCCCAAATATAACATATGTTACGAATTACAGATTCTGTACTTTACTAAGAAAGTGAAATCCCAAATATAACATATTACGAAGTGAATTTTGAAATAGTGATTTTCCTTATATACGATTCTACGCCAAAGGATGATTTGAAAGCAACATGAGATGAGTATTTGGAGCTGCTATGGAGGGCTGTATGCCAATCATGCTGATAAGATATATTGATTCTGTGTAGAAATTCTGACATAAAGCTGCTAACATGAACTACAGAAGGCCAAATCCATACATGTAGAGAATACCTTCAGTTGTTCCATTGACACAACCTAGCAGTAATAACTTGTAATATCGATTTTTACAAACCTCCTATCAGGCAAAATTTCAATTCGATTGTAAAAGTGGACTGTTGACATGTTAATGTCCATCATAGGGGTTTTAGAAAATATAACGGAGAAAATGGTAAATCTTTAGTCGATTTCCACTGAGAAACAACATCTAATATTTCGATAACTTAATGCCATTATTTACAAATTTCATGTTTTTGTTGTTGAGTAAACAGATAAATGATGTCTTTCACAAAAACATCCTAATACATTAATACGTTTTTGTAAGCCATATGTAGTATAAGTAAATTAAACTATGCCATCAGCAGATAACAAGGGAAATATTTAGACAATGGTTTAGATGGACAAGTAAACTATCCATTTCTCCTTCGTACAAAGACGTCACGCCGAAGACCCGGGTTCGAATCCCCACATGGGCACAATGTGTGAAGCCCATTTCTGGTGTCCCCCACCGTGATGTTGCTGGAATATTGCTAAAAGCGGCGTGAAACCATACTCAGTGAGTCAGTCAGTCATACAAAGAAATCGGAACATACTAATGTAGGCTGCTATTTGTCATAAACGTCTTAATTACAGGAACCATCCATTACCTTTCAGAAATTTTGGGATGATTTGCTCGCTGATGCAAGGAAGTGGGGCTTGTTGGTCTACGAACAGGTAATACTTCTCATACAAAACTCTACACCACACAACTATTTTGTGAAGAATTTATCTCCACTGAAGTGCATGTACCAATATTTACCCAAAATTCTTAAAATGTCACTTTAAATTAGAAAGAAAGAGCGGCCAAAGGCAGATGACCTTGAAAACCTTTGTCAGGTGTATGAAAGTGAACCCACATCAAGCACCAAAGTATATTAATGACACTTTGTTTTCTAGGATTTTATGAATGTTCAATTTGAAGAACTTCATAAGGTGTGGAGCGACATCGACCTGGGCCGACAATGGCTGCTTCAGATGGGCAATGGCGCCGCCAAGAATGGTCTGACTCTTCAGTACCTTGTATGTCGTTGCCACGTCACATGATGCAGGCATTGGAAATACCCGTTGTTACACAGGTACAGTGAAAGGACAGGGTGGTTGGTTTGTTGTTTAACGCCGCACTCAGCAGTATTCCAGCTATATGGCGGCGGTCTGGACCAGACAATCCAGTGATTAACAGCATGAGCATCGATCTACACAACTGGGATACGATGACATGTGTCAACCCAAGTCAGTTAGCCTGACCACCCGATCCCGTTAGTCGCATAGGTTGCTGAAGATCAATTCTAACCCTGGATCTTCACGGTCACGCAGGTACAGTGAAGGGGAAACATGATATTGCTGAATATTGCGGCATGAAACTGAGTCACCCACTTTACTGTATCCGTTGTGAAGTGTGATACATCAATAATTATGACGTACTCTTTGTCAATCTGAATGATTTCCATTCCACAGACTGCTCTGATGTCCAATATGGTCGGCGGTGTAGCCTTGTGGTTGAAGTGTTTAGCTCAAGGCGTCACACAGACGACCGGGTTCAGTTCTAGCATATGTACAATTTGTGAATTTCACATTTTACGTATATCTCCTCACCCGATATGCAAAAGGAGTAGTGAAATTTCAAGTCATCGCTGCGTGGCTGTGTGTGAGTTGAAACCTAAGAAGTATGTTTGATACTTGTCCGCATGTACACTGCATCTTCCAGGCCCGTGCCAGTGGTGACTACATCCCCGGCACCGCCAACTGGAAGGTGGGGATTACGTCACTGTTTGCGTGGGCTCTCGGCGTTGCGCCATTCAAAAGGACAACTTCTGGACAACCAGCGTTCAGCCTGGAAACCCATACCGTATGTAGAGCGTTGTCAATCAACAATGATGCTTTATTAAAAGTTCATCTCTGCTTTGTTTGTTCGTGTATATGCGAGGGCACTCATAGATTTACCTGCCCTATAAATAATGAAATTTGGACCAGGCAGAATAGTCATTTCGAGCAACGATGTACGCCCTGGTTGTACGGTGACATGCAAATCAAGACAAGTCATCCAGTCTGTCTTCCGTAGGCTGATATATACAAGTTCTATCTGGTTTAAACGTGTTTTGTTTCAGATGGTGCCACAGAACCGTTCACGACCTTGAACTCTGCAATAGCAACCCTCAATTACAGGTCCAGTAGGGGGAGTCAGCGACATGGTGGGGTATATGAACAAGACACTCGTCATGAAGTAGGTTGACAATCATCACGAAGTAGGTTGACAATCATCATGAATTAGGTTGTCAGTCCTCATCAAGTCCTTTTGATAGTCATCATGAAGTAGGTTGACAATCATCACTAAGTAGGTTGACAATCATCATGCGAATTAGGTTGTCAGTCCTCATCAAGTCCTTTGATAGTCACCATGAAGTATGTTGACAACCATCACGAAGTAGGTTGACAATCATCATGAATTAGGTTGACAGTCCTCATCAAGTCCTTTGATAGTCATCATGAAGTAGGTTGACAACCATCACGAAGTAGGTTGACAATCATCATGAATTTGGTTGACAGTCCTCATCAAGTCCTTTGATAGTCATCATGAAGTAGGTTGACAATCATCACTAAGTAGGTTGACGGTCTTTGCCCGAAGCTTGTTAGCAGTCATCACAAAGTAACTTAATAAACTTCCAATAAGAAATGTTGACAGTCCACATAAACTATACTCACAATTATCATTGAGTCATAAGCCAAAATATCGATGTAACGTTGATTCGACAGGTGGGCAAATCAGAATGCAGGATTCTAAAAGCTCCTACGCTAATACGGAAACTATCTGTCACGCTGTATCCCTCATACTAACCTCCTTTGTTTATCTGTCATATGATAACAAGATATCATCCAGGTAACATTTTAACGTGTAGACAAATACACATAACCATACCATACCTTTTTCTTTCCAAGAATGAAATGTTCTCCTCGTTTTAAAACTGGAACGCTTTCTGCAATTTGCAGCGCCGCTTAGAACATCAGCTTAGTTGGTGTCGGAGTAATGTTTTGAAGTGTTCTGGCCAAACTTAACAGATGCTATATCTTTAATGTATTTTCACATTCTTTCAACAGATCTGTCAATGCTGACAGCCCCTCATCTTAAAGCCGTCACGACCAGCGACCGCAATTGATAACATGCTACGAAAGGTGCTTCAATAAACAAATACAGTTCAACTTTTTCACCATATATAGTGCATTAAAGTGGTTCTACAGTTTCTATTCTGAACTGTTATAGTTAAAGCACGAGGAGTGCTAACCGAGTTAGTTGCGCTGGAAGGGACTGCATGAGGCTGGTGACAAGCTGACGTGAAGCTGGCTGACGTCAATACAGTCATCAAATAACATGAGCGGCGATCTGCGCAAAAGCGTGCTGTCGTTGCCTCTTTGATATTTTAGCGAACTATCTAAATTAACTAGTAATGTTATATGCACTGGAAAATCTGTAAAACAATATGAAAAGGTACGAAATGCCCTTCATGGCGTCATATTTCATGCACGTCATATTTTCCCAGCTGGCCTGGTCGGACTTTGAGGGTCAGACGGGGAGGTGTGGTCCACGTATTCAGATTTTGGGGGTGAGAACAAGTGCGGCATCATCAACTGGCCGCTGATCAGAGTGGGAAGCTACACCATGACGCCATGCATGGCGGGATGTTACCAAGGGGTGAGAAATGCCAAATTATTGTACTACTGTTTTGTATGGTTGTTCTCAAAATAGATGGATGAATTGAACTAAACTCTGCCTGGACTGCTAGTTCGCCCGGGTGTTGTGCCCCTTTAAGATGAACGTTGTCAATGTTGTGTTTCTGGTTTCCCAACTCGATGGTGTTCCTGCCAATGATCCCAACAAGATCCAACCTCTGACGGATCCCAACCTCTGACTATGGAGTGGCTGCACCACTGTTGACTTCTGTCTCTTCTATGTATCGCCGGTACTCAAGGTCAATGGGTATGTGTTTTACTACACCACAACTAAGGCAACAGTTGATATTCTGGGTCTTAGCTGGAGCTTATTATTCGAGACGAATATTTCTGGGCTTGGCAATGAAGTGTATCCGAGACAGATATTCTGGGTCATGCTTTGAGCTTATTGTTCGAGACAAATATTCTGAACTATGGTTGGACTTTTATTCGAGACAGATATTCTCGTAATGTATTGGTCATGACAGAGATAATGTTTGATACTGAAATATTGTAGGCTATATTTTTGAAAGAGTGATATTCTTAGTCTTAGCTGGGGATTGTATTTAGAGACTTAGGGTTGTGTTCGAGACACATACATTCTGGATCTTGGCTGGGATAGTGTTCGAGACACAGGAATTCTTGGTCTTGGCTGGGCATAGTGTTCGAAGACAGATATTCTGGTCTCTTTCTATGAGGGATATTATTCGAGACCTAAATTATTCACGGGTTGGATCCCTCACCGTCTCATACCCAAGAGACGTTAAGATATGGTACTTGTTGGTCCCTGCCTGGCGCTGAGCATTAATGGACCTTAACAACGATTGGTCGGCTCGGAGTCGGTATATAATGTGATGCAGGTGGGGTATTCATGTAACTGCGGCATGCTATCTCAGTGAGCACTATAAAACCCAACTTAAGTCTGGGCTGGTACAAGCAGTCGCATACATGCGTATGCATGTCGTCATATGAGCGAAATATTCATACGTACGACGTTAAACCCATTTCACCCACCTGGGGATATTGTTTTGAGACAAATATATATTCTGGGTCTTGGCTAGGGATATTATTCGTGACACGGTTATTCAGATTCTTGGCTGGGATTTTTATTCGTGACACGGTTGCAGATTAATGGCGGGGATATTGCTCATGACGGTTTTCTGGGTCTATTTCGCTCATATGATGCATACGCATCTCAGCATGTGTGGCACCCAACCGGGCTTTCAGATTAGTGCAGCATACCTCGCACATCGAGCCCACTCGCCATTGTTAAATCAGCGAAATTCGTCTCTTCAGTATGAACGGCGGATCAACGTGATATCATCATCGGGCTTGAATATCGCGATATCATGTATGTAATCGAAATAATACCTAACGAAGATAAATACAATCCCCGGCAAACCAAACATCGCTCTTTCCCGAAAAATACCAACAATATTTCGGTATCAACATTATATTGACGGCTCGCCGACGAATATACCGATGCGTTTAACTGACTCGAAATGTCAGCATATTGAAATATCTGTTCGATACTGACCGGAGCAATATCTGCGATATCGGCAATAAGCCAGCTAGGCTGAAGGTGTGGTGTGACACATGCCCGTGCCGACACTGATACCGGTATCTGAAGACGAAATCGGCGCATTCGGAAGGTTGAATCAGGGACGGATCTTGTTGAGGATCGATGACGTAAGGCGTTCGTCTTCAAAGGGCACCGAATGGCGGTCAGGCTGTTTACGAGAACGGTGCTGAAAAACGACAGTGTAATGGTGGCATTTCCTTGTTATCACTGCCGTACTGTGGCGGCAACGTCGGCGACGAGATGATAACGCTATGCGCCGTCTGATATGGTTACACTCACGGACAAAATCCGAGAACGTTAGCGTAATGCTGGAGCGTAATTTCATACCTTTTCATGACCCGTTTTATGCTTTCAAGGCATATAACGTGCGGTTGAATAGTTCGCTAAATATCGAAACGGCGTTTATCTTTATTTATTGACATCGTGTCTTTTGCTCAATGCAGTCTCTTCCGATGCAATCGTTGGCGCTCATAGATAACTTTAACTATGGCGGTTGTAGAACCACTTGTACGCTATATGTTGAAAACGAACTGTCATTTGGGCATTAGGCACGCTTTCGTCGGCATATTATCATTGCGTCGCTGACGTGGTGACCGTCATTGACGAATCGACGAAAGAATGTTAACCGGTAGATGGCGTCACCGAGATTTGATAAAGAACATTCAACGTGCTGCATTTTGTTCTTGGTAGTTCCAGCGGTACGACTGTTTGAAAAGGTACGTCACACTGGATGATATCTTTGTTATCGTATGATGACGAATAAAAGGAATTACAACGTGACAAACAACTGCATCTGCATTCATTTGCCATATCGTAGTTACGATATTTATTGCTAATGATGACGGTAAGGTATATTGGACTAATCCTTTGACTATTGAAGTTGTCGCTGAACTGCTGCTTTTCATACCAGTAATGATTGTCAGCTTCATATTGTTATCAGAACGATGAAGACTTTGTCGTATTCATGATGATCAACCGCGTGATGATGTCAGCTGATATCAGACAATCAACTGACCATGACGATCAACTACTTCGTGATATTTGTCTTATGCGCTTCATGGTATTCAAAGAACTTGATGGACTGACAACTAATTCGTGATCAACTACTGAAAACGATGATTGTCGGCTTCATGATGACATCGACTGATGACAATTCGATGATTATCGGCTTCGCTTCGTGATGATGTCGGCTTTCATGATGATATTGTTCGCCATACCGCCATCATATTCTGAACTATTGCAGGTTCAGATAAATAATGCAATGTTTCATCTGAAACAAGCACGTTTCTTCAATAATCGTACAGGGCTGAATGTTTTGATCTTGCGTGTCTTTCATTGGCGGGGCGCTCCGGCTCTTCATTCTGCCTGATCAAAATTTCATTATGATTATATACCGAACAAACAAAGATGATTGTTGATTGACAACGCTCATACGGTATGGAGTTTTCGATTTGTCGGTTATCAAGCGAATATGGCACAGCATTACGCAAATATTTACCTTCCGGTTGACTTAGCGAGACGGCACGAACTACATAGTATCAAACGCCACTTCTTTCTCAACTCGCGGCGTATTGAAAATTTCTCACATATCGAATATGCGGCAAAGATAACGAAATTGCGTATGTAGGAACAGTTTCCGGTCGTCGTGAACGAACAGCCCTTCGACCTGAATTCCGCCATTATATTGACGATCTTGAATGATAATTCGGGTACTGAAGCGATCGCCATTATTGATGTCACGCTTCACCGGCGGATTCACGGTAGATGGTGAACTGTTCGTAACGCGACTGTTCGACGATATCGTTTACACGCTATACCGCGAAGGTCGGTTAGGAAACCGATATTCGGCGTATGCTAACGGATCGGTGATACCAACGATTGACGCATCGTATTCGGTATTCAGCGAATCGATAATAACGACCGTCTGGTCAGGTATGAATACGGTGTCGCGTCGTTAAGCTAACAAACCAACACCTATTCTATGCAGGTATTTAATGCCTTGCGTCGTATGACATTATTTTGTGCAATACTGAAAGGATCGGGCCGATAACATGTTAACGACCGTTAATCAAACCCGGATGCGTCGATCTTATGATTATTTCGAACGAACGTTCATCAAAATCTGAAGGCTGGTGTCGTCATATACTTTGATTGGCGATTCACTCATACCTGATGTTCGGGTCTCTTGCTGACGATAACTGTTTCTGATTTGGTGTTTAAGGAGATTTTGAAAATCAATGACGCGTAATGCTTCGGTGGACTTCGCAAAAACATGGTGACCGGTGGTTTTGTATGGTATTGCGAAACCGAACTGCGAGCTCACTTTAAAATCGACGACAGCCGGTATCGGTTTCTGTAATTAGACGTTTATGATGATAACGGCTACGTGGTTTATTGTGACGACTCATGATGTCGGTTTCATAAGCTTGTATTCCATCACGGTGGTGCACCAATGGGCTTCGCATTGACGTATTGATTCGAACCGAGGTATTTCGGCATCGCTGCCGAAGAATGGTCGTTGCGCGTTGCATCTTTAAACCATTCGCAAATCGACTGCATTATCGGGTAACAGTTGACATTGCGCAAATCGTGGCATTTGCCGTTTCTTCGTTGGCCTGCAAGGCGATGGACGTGCGTGTCGGCAGTCGCTTTACAATCGGTAATCGTGTTACATTACTGGCGGGTGCGGCTGGTGACTATGCACCGTGGCAATGACGCTATAACCAACATGTCGGGAGCTGCTGCCGAAGATCGGCTCTTGTCGGCGTTGGCATCTCGCCATGTTGCTCGCTTGACGGCAGAATGTTGTATGAGAATGCGCTATTTCAGGTGCTTCAAATGACCGCGTCATCATTTTGGTTTCACTGTTAACAAAGTAGGATCATGACCGGTCAAACGACATGTTATGTTTGGGTTGCGCTTTGTTGGAATGTAACGCAGCTGTGTGCGGAATCTTTGGCTTTACGAGAAGATTGATCCTGAAATGTAACAGCATGTTTGCATTCGTTGACTTTCTGAAATGTTGTCGCCATTCTTTCAAATGGCAGAGGAAACGTCTTGGTACATTTGCATCGAGTACGAATTCCGTTTCGACCGTGTGTTAGCCAGCGATTGGTGTATTGACGGGTTCGGGAACTCGGCTTAAATGTACCCAGAAAGTGTGATAAAATGTAACGCGCTGCTTTAAATGGCATTGTGATGTTCTTCCTCATTCTAACTGTTAGATATTTTAAGAACCTAAAGCTGACGTCTTATTTATGCAAACAATGACATGTTCAATCGTATCGTTTTGAATATTCGATACGAAAAAATGCATTACCTGCCTACAAGTACTGTTCATCCGCACCGCAGAGGTAACATCTTGATAAGCAAGTAAATCTAATGTTATTAATGCGATGCGACCCTTCTGTCTATTATCACTTTCCCCAGATAAGGCGACGCTTCATCGTCTGCGCAAAGACCCGGGTGAATCCCGCATGTGATGATGACCTTGCCACTACGGTGATACCCCTCCGTGATATTTTAACGGGCATATTGCTGAAAGCGACGTGAAACAAACTCGATCGGTCGTCCCCACGTAATGTGAAACCTGACGATCTTTATGATGGCTGCTGAAGATGTGCAAAAGCGACGTGAAACCATGCCGCTGCTGCACTTTCATAGCATTGTCATGTTATCTCGTTTTAACTGCCGACTATGATAAGAACTCCGCTAAATGTTACCTCGCCTCGAGGCGTATTTCGATCGTCGGAAGTCTTCTTCCCTCCGTAACCTTTGGCGAACAGAAGCGGAAACAATTCGTGCAACGGCGTATCAAACAGAGACAAAAGTTACGTGGACCTTTGGCGTGAACGTGTTCCGGGGTGACTTCGATGCCTCGTGACGTTGAAGACGATGTTGACGACTTCTTTGCGATGTCTCTGGTACATCGATGTTCGCCGAACTACCCTTGTTCTATGAACGCTGTGTTGGCTGGTGAGTGTCGGCGATGAATTTCTTTATACTCGGTGATTCATCTGGTGGCTATACTTATCGTCCGTGATCATTTCATGTTGTGAGACATTCGACTGTGATCGATCACTCGGCTACTGCTATCTGTGAACCTCTACAGACGTCTAGAAAATGGTCATATTAAACGGCAACATCGTTATCAATCGTGAGGGTGACGCTTCACAACCATCAAAATAATTGTCGATGCCGCCGTGGCTTTAACGGAACTGATACCAGTAACGGTCAGTAATACCGCAACTGACTTCACTCACGGCTTCAAGTATATGAACGACGATGCCGAACTATTTAATCTGATACATCGCCAAGCGACCGATCTACGCAATCTTGGTCTGCGATGAACATGTTGTTAAGCGGAATCGAGCATGTTTCACCGATCGCGGTATGTGATCGGGCAATTGGAACTTATGCCAGCCATCATCACGCTCTTTCCGACTGGCAAAATCGGCTTTTATTTACTGATGGCTAAAACGAGTTTTTTACTGTAACGTGCCAGAGCCAATCCACATCGGCATTTGCTATGCCACTGCGTGAATGGCGTTTCAACGTATGAGGAAGAACGATGTTTAACGATCGTTCTTACGTTTTAGTGTTACGTTATGCATCGGTTTGTTTCGCATCAGCTCGCTGAAGCCGCAATCCTTTCGAAATAAAATGTTTATCGGGCGCAGGCACTGTTTGCGGATGGCACTTTCTCGGCGATCGCGACCGAAATGAATGACGCTGTTGTTATTTCGATGCGACGTTCCGGGCTTTTACTCGCTATTTCAGTGATGACTGCGCGTCGTCGTCGAAATCAAACCGGAATATGCGGTGTATACGTGCGATTTCTTTCAATATTGACGAAAGGCGATTAGGCGGAATAATGATTTTGCGAATTAACGTTTCATCGTTTGGCTCAGATCGAAACCAGTCGGTCTTGAACTGATGATGATTTTACGTTGACCGTGTTTCCCGAATGTTGAGTGCATTCGTTGGGCGTCTTCCTTGGTGAACATGGCCGACACTTAAAATGACGGCATATAACCATCGAATATTATATCGACGGTCTTGTTTGGTTGTTAATGATTGACGAAATCGTACCATTGAAGGACGTTTACTAACGTTGATTTAGTATGACGTTATTAACTGTTACGCGTCGACCATCGGGGTAGAACAGGAAGCTCCTCTTCGTGCGTACTTGAGCGATGAAAATTTGAAATTGGTTGAGGTACGGCTTTCAGGCTGGTTGATCATGTGTGTTAATTGTTTAACGCTTTATATTTCGTTCACCCGGAGAACTTCGGGCATGTTAAAATAATCGTGATACGATGGAACCGGCTGTGCTTTGTTGACGAAGATGACCAGTTGATTCGAACGCGTATGAAGCATGAATATATATAATGGCGGTCTGACATCAACAGCAATATGCCCCAACAAAAAAACTATTGTTTTGGTAGCCATGTAACGATCGAAAACCTAATAATATATAATGACTTAATGTATTTTTAATAATGATAGATATTTGAAATTCTCGGCTCTGAGCACGAATATCTCCTCGACTAATGATATAGAAACTAAATGCATGCTAACTATATCATGGTTTAATGTGTTAAAGATGTTCGAAATTATCACCGAAATCAGGAACGAATGAAGCTATGCTGCATCCATCGGGAAAAGATCAGACTGGTTTAATACTGCCGCGTGATCATTAATCTTCGATAACCACCGATCGTACTGTACCTGACTCGCTAACATGGTTTTGTCCAGTCGCCTGAAACGGCACACAACGTCATAATTCTTATCATTTAATAGGCTATCCCCGTTGTGACCGGTATTACTGGCTAAAGCTGGCTGCGGACTCTGTCTTGAACGTCATCGATAACCTGGAAAAATTAACGGGGTTTTCCGATCCCGGAACATACATTGATAATGCCTGGCAATAATACCGTCACCGAACGTCATGTTCAATATGGACGCAAAGGTAACATCGTCGAACATGATGATTGTGCCACTGACAACAAATAACGTTTCAGCTCTGGAATAGATCATGATGTTATACTGACTGTCGTAATGAACATTATTGTTTTCGTTTCTGATCTCGATAAGCTTCAACGTAATTTCTGTCATCGTCGAGATGATATTCCCGGCTTTCATGTACGATTCTGTCTAATCGATCGTACAACATCATCTCAGTCGTGAAACGACAAACTGGCGTTTTCTGTCCTGGTCGTACGAAATAAACTTTAACATGAATACGGAATGCCTGACACAACAAAAGTGGCGGATTTTCTGTCTAACGTGCCTGACAACAAAAACAACATGGTTAATCTTATCTTACTGGTTAACAACGGCACCAAATGACATGGTGATCATTCATGGCGCACTGACTTGACTGGTAACGCTGATCGGGATGAAAACAACGATTTCGCTGGTAACGACAAAACAATACCGAACGCGAGTCTTTCCGTGACTTTATAACTCGAACAGGGAAACGTGCGTGCTTTGCGGTATTTAATGTCGCAGTTGTTAAGAACACATGGTCAACTGCGTATTTTCTTGTTATTTAACGTTATGTCCGGTATAATCAGTAGTTCGTCGGCACTGCAAACTGTGCGTTAACTTTCGCTGTTTATCTGTTGTTATGCATTCATGATAATCCGGAATCAAAATTCGTTTTCAAATCGCTTTAATCTTTGTGAATGTTCCTGGTGGTACAAACGGAAGGTTGACAACGTTACCCGCCGCCGATGACGTCACCCGTAAATCAGGCTGTTTTGTTTTCACTAGTTACAATCGGCGATGATTTTGGTTTCGTTTCATTTAGACGGCACTCCGTGTTTTCTGATAAATAAGTTTTGATGGGAGAACAGAAAATGATTGGCAACCGGTGACGACTTTGACTGACAGTTTCGGTTTTTACGCCCGCTTTGCTGGTATTCAACGATATCACGACCTGATAATACCAGCGTATTAATTCCGGGTATCAAACCAACAGCGGCTACTTCGTCACCGCGCTGAACGCTATATGGACTGATTGTAACTTTTAACTTTCGACCGAACTTAACGGCGACCGAAGAACTTTGATAACCGAAAGCCGTATGTTCGAGGACTTTGAATGAACTGATTCATCGTTATGCGGAAGACGTTACGCAGATGAACTTCAATTCGTTTCACTTTGCATGGCGTCGAAGCGATGAGGCGAAGACTTCAAACGCTTTTGATCGTTATCAACTTGAACCGCTACGCATGAAGTGCAGTGTATATGAAGAAGACGCATAGAAGGCGGCAATAATTCGGACGAAGGATACTGTCGGCGGTTTAAATGAGTTCTCGACCAGACTCAATGAAGTCATGCATGTGTTTTATTATTGAATAATGGGCAATATTAGTGATATATTCTCTGTCGTCGTGGTCGATTGAATCGGGTTTGACGTAACGTCCGTGCGACTTATGATCTGACTTCTATCAGACCCGGTACGCCGGTGGTAGTGAACGCTTTCTTCAGGGACTGTATATTCGGCATAACCAGATCTGAAATCGATGATCAATGACAAATATACATACCCATGGTACAATGAAAACAGCCATAACGGCA
>NW_025766750.1:0-21596 GCF_003918875.1 Haliotis rubra | reverse complement strand
AACGCTACATATGTCATCAAGTTTAGCAAACTTTGCTGTCATCGTCACACTGTGATTGAATGTGCTGTACCGGATCATTTGATTCATTTTGTAAACACTTGAAGAGGCGGTAAAACTCACCCAGTCCATGGTTGGCAGATCACTGGCATGCACCTCAAACCGATGTCAAGTAAGGCTTCGTTGAATCAGTCTGAACGTTAGCAACACTGTAATCAGCAGGTGTTTTCATTGGCAACTTGGCATACGGCTTTTAAGCAATATTCATCTCTCAAAACGCCACATGACTGTGGGCAAGTGCCGTTTCTAAGACATCTGACATCCACGGAAGACCAGTGCCAGAGACGACCAAGTCCTGGTCTGCCAGGCAAGACTTTACAACTTCAGCGTGCACCGTCCTTCGTGGCACTAGAAAAAAAAAATGGTCAAGGTCCCAAACATTTCCACTCTGAATATCAAGAGATCCAAACATTTCCAAAATTGGAATATGAGCTATCCAAAGTTTTGGAAATCTTTTGATATATAGGAAGGATTTGCAATGCTGCTTCGTTCATAGTTCCTCCTCTAAAGGATCCCCATGAGTATTTTAACGATATCATACAGATATTATTTTGTTCTTGTTATAGTTCCACGTTGATCTACATAATGCATTTTGCATTGACAAAAATTTATTCATGGCGATTGCATTTTATCATGCCATCTTTTGAGCTATCTATTTGTGCTTTATATTATACGTAACTTGCATCTGACACGTGAAGAGATACTTCTTTGGAAAGTTGCATCAGCGTTTAAAATAGGTGTTTTCTACTCGTCCTTTCAACTAGGAACCAATCCTTTATATTAGTATAACTTCACTCATCTTCATCTTTCTATTGTCAGTGTCAAAAAATGTATATATTGTCTGTTATATTTGCCCCAAGTAAAGGTACAATTTTCCAAAATACCGTTTTAAATGTATATTTTACTTGTTATCCACAAAGCGGGAAATATTTTTCCCAATTTGTATAAACACGAATTACATAGACCTACTTTTACATCATGGATTAATTATAAGCTCCCCCAACTAGACAAGGTTTATTACATGCAAAGTGAACCTTCACAGGGAATAATGGGCTTATTGTGGTAGAATATACATTTAATTGGTACCTCTAATTAGCACCTGCCACAAGAGGTGACATTTTAGTGGGTGTATCACAGGCACAGTCAACTAACCATGAAATGTTGTTTTAAGACTGTGGGCTAATTTGGGTTTGTGGTCAGAGACTGTGTGGTACATGCCCGGCTGAAATTGATGACCGGCCATGCAAAAATGGGGATTATGATCATTGATGGGTGAGGACACATTTCAAGAATGTTTTGTGCATGGGCTTGTCTGTCACACTAGTACTCGAGTGTGTTAGACTGCATCACTCATAGGTTTAGTCTATATATCTAAGATATATGCGTTTTAAAGTAAATGGCAACAAACTTCAACATTATCAGCTTACATTATTGTTTTAAAGATATAGGCTTCTTATTATTAGTGTGTATATTGTATGTAAAATAATTCCATTAGCCTTATTATATTGTGCAAGCACTATAGAAATAACCTTAAATCACGATGCTTGCTCTCTGGTTTGGGGTAGGAGTGCAGTTCAGAAGTCTATAGAATAGACAATATTTTTAATTCCATATATGATAATACAATATAGAAATCATTATGATTGCCAACAACTGTAGATATTAATAACACCATACTCTGGGACCCCATGAGAGGACTTACAGTTCATTTGTTTCCTGCATGGCCCCCTGTTGGATTTACACTATCCCTTCAGCCGTTAGCAATTGAATATTCGAGTAAAAAGTTGTTTCTTTACATTGAGAATATATACATATTTCACATATATAATACATAATAATAAATAATCTCTGCTCAATGGTTTAATTATTTCAATCGATAATGGTTTCATTTCTATCTAAAAGATAAACAACAAACCTTTTGTTCGATATCTGAGATCTGACTGCCAAAGAGTCCACTCCATTCCTGTTTTGTTGTATGTTTCATACATCATTATAATAACTGACTGTATGTTTTGCCAATACACAAACTATTCCATTGGAAGTTCAAACATTCGAACAGCTCGAAACACAACCTTACCCATTGGTTAACGATATAACCAATCTCTCTGTTCATTCTGCTGAGTCACCAAATGTTCCTTCAGAAATTTAGGCCATGTCCCATCACCTCACCTGTCCTCTTCCTATGTGACAGGTATATCATAAAAACTACTGGTCATACATAACAAATGATCAACCACTGTATAAATAGAGCAATTGAGATAGTAAGGAGTCTTTCTTCAGGAACGTGATCCAATCCCATCACATGACGCTTTGTATCAAGGCTCACTCTGACTTACCAGAGTCCACCAAAAGGTCTTGTTAAAACAACATTGCACTATGGCGGAGAGATGCGAGCTGTGGGTAATTAGCATCATTAGCCACTGAAGTACTTCCTTTGTTCAAGGGCTATAGTCTATAGCTATAATTCATAGTGTGACAAGAGATTAAAGAAATATGCGAGTGTGTTTTGTAATAATAATTGTAAAAATCAAAATTTGGTTTTAACATATATACTTATGTGTCTCCAGACAAAAATAACATTTTATGCGATTAACACGATTACAAAAGCATGACATCATCTGGGTAATACCATATCATTGAGCATCAATATATCAGTGTACATGTATCTCCCCTAGACACATTTCATGAACCACAAATATCACTAACTGAGCATTTCAGTTAAAACAAATCCATAACTCATATGGACGAAGTGTTATCGAACTCTTAACTCCAGTCAGCCAAACCCCACTCTGGAAGTTTTGTGGAGAGACCAGCTTTTACAGAATCTGGCTAAGTGGAGAGGACACCGTATCAAGTCAAGACAAGGAAAATGTAGAGCATGCATGGTAATATATATGTTTCTGCAGTGATGAAACAAAGTGACAAAGTATGAAATCTGTCTCATTCTAGTCCTCATACTCATATTGGTACTGTCCTTTGAGATATATATGCAATATTAATAGATGTTTTGTAAAAATTAAAACCCTCACGCAAAGGTATGAGAGACAGGCTCGTTTTGCATGTTCCTCAAAAAGTCTACATACAAGAAACATTAATAACAAATGTTAATTACACATAAATGTTCGATCTGCCAACATGGAGAAACTTGCAATAAAATTACATGCAACGTTGCAAATATATTGTTAATAAACGTGGCTATCTTTCTTCACAACATTCCCTATTTATCACAGTTGAACAATCAAGACTTCGTTTGAATGACTAGACAGTTTGTTTAACTTCTAGGTGTGTAGAACACTCAATTAGTCTCACCAGCGAGCCAGGCATCAGTGAGGGGCTCCAGGTGTTGAGCAGTGTGAAGCGACTCTGGCTTAATGAGTTCATGGTGGCAACACTAAATATATGTCATGAAACATCAAATTTCAACCCAATCATGCCCACAAAACACACACTCAGCCTTTTATCATAAGACTTTGAAGGTAATAACCCCAATCTCACATGGTGCTTACAAACAGGGAAATAGTGTACATTCTCCACCACACCGTCTGTTCATTAACAGGCGCAACGGGTGTATTCAATGAAATCTCATGCACTTTAACAGTAGATTTGTTGTGTTGTCAAAGATGCGAGGTTTGACAACATCAAATGAATTTCAAATAAATCACAGTGTAACTAAATTAATGTGACCATTTACAAGAATCATGTTAGCATGCTCTTTCTACCTTTATATCACTAATTTCATAGAAACGTAGGACACAAAAAGTCACAGAGGATGATTCCACAGACAGGCATTACATTTGGAAGATAAGCATAACATAAGGCAAAGCAAATGATACATGCCATAACTTTGATAGAAATTTTAATGAATCTCACTAATTGAGCTTTTGTTGAAACAAACTATGAGACCAGTTTTACACACCCGACTTAGTAGGAGAGGATGCCCGGTGAGTATAGTATGTCCAAGCCAACAATGTCAGCCAAGTGGATCGACTCTTCATTTGTCCTTTTATGTTAAACATGCATATAAATCGATAAATTTCAATTAATACGCATATAAAACATAACATACATAACTGTGTATATGTCACAATAATCAATGTCCTTGTGGTTTTTGTTATTAGAAGTTGAAGTCAGGATATGGCATGTCGGACACTAAAAGTGAAACTCTGTGCATTTACGTTTATTTATCGATTGTTGTATTTGATATGCCATTCATATGATAGTTCATATGACGCCACATGCTTCAATTGAATTCATATTACAAACTGTGGACCGTGGTGTTCAAAGTGTAAAATTGTTCAAATTCATTTTATGAATAATAATAAAAACGAAACAAAAGCCCCAACTCTTGAATACATGGAGATGTTTGGAGCTGTATGGAGAACTAGTAACATAATTACTTCAAACAAAACATTCCTCAGCTGTGGAAGCGACATAAACAATCAAACAAGCTCCAGTGGACCAAGCCCTGCGTAATCCATGACACTCTTTGCAACGTGCCTGACTGGCAAACAACGATACCATTTTGTATAGGACATACATTTTACCGCCCACAAATTGTTGTATGCACTTCGCCCATTGTATTCCAACAAATACAGGACATTCGTTGGGTATACTTGAGATGTCTACAAGGTGCGTATGCTAATAAATTTAAGAATCGTGCGAGAAGAGGGTTTTAATTAGTGAATATCCGGATCGTTTCGAAATATCACAGTAACAGGTTAGTATTCAAGACAGATGAAACCACAGCGGAAAGTTGGGAGAAGCTCGCAGATGAAGAGCAACTCATATGTAATTGGATGAACTCATAGTTCTGAATATATATATGAACAACTGATAGAAAATGGCAAGTCCATTATCGCACATCAATATACTGAATTTTGTGCCATCGTAAATTTGGAGATTCAATTCACGAAGCCGTCCAGAATGTCTGTCAGCGATATCTCTTTAGAAGACGCTATCAGCTCTGTGTGCAAGTATATTATTGATTACAATGCAAGATATCAGTAAGGCAATCCTGATGATGCAATGCTCCTTCAACAGTACAGTTGTTGGAGAAATGTTACACTTCAAGACTACCATACCAAATAATGACTATTTAGTATATTGAACGGCCAATTTGAAAACAAAGTAACAGACCGGATCTAATTCATTGTTCAAACTCTTTAATGATGTCATAAAGTTCTCCCTGGGTTTACTGATAGCAGGTTGAATATAATTCCTAATTAACACCGGCTATTTTTCTGTGGACTGTACAGTGGCCAGAAGGGTAAACCAAAGATCTCTGTATGCTGGAATTTGATATTTCAAAAATATGTCCTATCCCTATTTTGAATCGGAGACAGTACATTATCTTGTATGCTAGCGTTTCCAGGTTCCAGGGAGTGAATACCAAACAGACACAGACCAAACTAGTACGACAGACTTCCGCCAAGGCAACCAGGTACTTACGGTGTCACAACTGCATATTCTTAACATGGTCAATGCTACTTCTACCATGTATTACTTACTGTAATTACTGTCAGTGAAATCAAACTCATTCCCATTCAACCACGATAATCTTAATGTCCCTGAAATATGGGAAACATATATTCTTGGATCTCTGTCCAGACAACAGCAAACGTGTTCAGTACTTTTTCTATCTGAGTCGATGAAAGAAAACTGTGTGAAGGTATGACCAATATCCATTGTTTATTTCATTATCATGGTTCAAAAATGTTGTATAAGAATGCAACTGAATTTTCAGAAATCCGGTCACCAATCACGTCCGCGAGCGACAAGAATGAAAATCAGACAATAGCGTTCACGTCTACTCCTACGGCAAATTGCGGCCTGTGCGCAAAATGCAGCAGCTTCCATTCCTGTTATCAGGCACTTTCTCCGGATGTTTCAATGGGTGTCTCCTGAATGTAGTTCCAGTAATTGTAATATAACGTGGCTTCTCTTTGATGGTTATGCATTTGATGTTTACGTGTGTCACAGGCTAATGTTTCTAATTACAGACTGCGAACCAAGACGATCATCAGTTTAACCTTGACAAGAGATGCTGTAAGCAGCTTTATATATAGCAGGATTAGCGCTACAAATTAGTTACCACATAACAATATACTTTATCTTATCATTTTATTGAAGTGCTTGGCTATAACAAAAATACGTATGACGCAATTTCAGTCAACTGTCCTTGATATAGAGTTTGCAAAAACACCTAATGTTTGTGAAGGTACGCTTAGCATACGAACTGAAGTATCGTAAAACAAACTTGTAATGCCGAAAAGGTTATTGTCAAGATTTCAAGAAAACGAAGAAACTCCGTGAAATTCTTAAAAGGTCACATGCAACGTAAAAATACAACTTTGCAGGAATTTGATACCTTTGAATTACTGAAACAAGTCATCAAAATGCACCAACCTTCCTACAAAGCTTGGAAAAATGCGATGAAAAAGCCACAGCTAAGTCGGAGTTCAAACGATTCACTAAATTTCCACTAGCGTTGGGGGAACAAGTAAGCTTTCAACAGCTGCGCCCATAACGTTATGCGTAGTGAGTAGGTTCGCGGTGTTTTCTGGAACCACGATGCATTACCAGATTATATATACGTAACAAGTAAAATAATATCCTCAAGCTGCATAAACAAAACATGCGATTTCTGTGGTAAAGGCAAACAAACTCAATCTGCCTGCCCGTCTGCTCACGACAATATGCAAATGCTCATCACTTCAATGTCACTGACAACATGCAATTTGAACTTTAACACCCATCGGGCTTTAATTACGCCATAAACAAAACCGAATTTCATCAGCTAATGAACCAATAATAAAATGACCCCTGTTACATTACGAGTGCAATCACACCCGCCTTGACTGGGTTCGGTATGTTGATTTTGGGATGCATGTTAGGGAATTTAAACAAAACTTTGCACCAAAACGCAGCTGTTCTCATGCACGATATTTGCACACACGATTTTCAGCTATTTGATGCATACGATCCTTCGTGCAATTCATCTGCATAAGGTTTGCAGTTGGTTCCCAAAAAGTTGTTGGAGAAATTCATCTTTGGATGTAAATCCATATATTCATATCATATGCAGTGAGGAGTGCTTTTATTTGAGTCATAAACTTTTGATGGTAGTAGTATATGACATCAGGACGACAAGGCAGTTCTTCAGCAAATAACTTTGAATTGCAGCAGTTTCGCAGAAGCAACACACGGAAGATAGCTCCTACAGATAATGGAACGGAGGATGAAGCTGATGGAGGACACAAAATGTGGATTGCTATTGGTGCCCTGAGACGAGATGTCGCAATGAGAGATCGACAGGTATGGTGTAGCGCCAAATCACCGAGTTATAGTTATTTGTTTCTTTTGCGGTTATACACTTGTATTATCTGAGTGTATGTTCCAATTCTGAACGAAGCTCCGGAGAGTCAACCTTTGTCTATTACTAAATAATCAACTAATCAACAGAGACTGTGCGTAATCACATCCCTACGGCTTCACGATCAACTAATCGCTCTTAATCAAGCAGTCGAAC
Source organism: Haliotis rubra (assembly GCF_003918875.1). NCBI lineage: Eukaryota > Metazoa > Mollusca > Gastropoda > Lepetellida > Haliotidae > Haliotis > Haliotis rubra. Next base: position 14,011 of record NW_025766750.1, on the reverse strand, counting down.
TCCATACCTTTCCCCATACTGGCTTTCAATCATCTCCATCAGCTAACAAGCCCATGTCAACACACCTGCACATCAACCTCCTTCACTGTATAAAACACATACCGCGTATATAATTCTCCTTGTGCATACATTGTGCATCATTTTGCTTGATAACGGTGTTAGAATCTACATCGAAACGTCGCATCCACTGCAACAAAGAAGTTGTCATATCCATAAAGTTCTTGATCCTTTCATATCATACCAGCTTCTAAATGCCACGAAAAGAAGTAATCAAGGTGTGGAACGGGGCAGTTTTGGAAAAATGTACTAGTTGTCAAAACAAAGAGTTACTCTGCAAGAAAGTATGTCATTTTCAGTAATTTTATTTGCAGATTGCAGATATGCAAAAACAACTGAGAGACTGGTGAAGGGATAGTCAAGAACCAGTGACTGAAACAAACAGAAAGCAACTAACCATGCAAAGGTATTTCTGCTGCCATTTCAGTAACTTTTGGTAATGATTTTAGACGATTCAGTGTTCTTGACACACTGATCGAAAGCTAATATTTACTGTCACATCGGCAATATTGCAGGCCATATCAGCCGCTGATAATGCAAGTCATATTTTTATCGGAATGTTGTATTTTTCCTGCCAAATCTTTTTACAGGCAACTGTGAGGTATATAAGCACTTCAGAATGCAGAGACTGCTGGAGGATGGCTCTTAAATCCACAATACAAGTATGAATATAATTATATATATATATATATACACCAAATTCAAGAGTTTCAATGCATTAAAACCGTTCAACAAATACAACTTCAGGTAGAATTACGACAATCTTTGACTCTTTTATGATAACTTTGTCTTCCAATAATGCAAATAAATTCTAGAACTTTAAATTCAGGCTTGGAAGCAGAGCAGAACAAGGAAGTTGTGGACTATGCTTGAACTTTTTCTCAAGACAGCAAATTCCTGCTATACCCGGCGCCCTGAATTTCAAGGTATTGCAGTTTCATATACAGTTCTTTAATCAGTTAATGATGCATTTACATGCGTCACTGCAATGTTTTACAACAAAGACCCACTATACTTTAATGATAATACTCATTTCTTGATTCTCTGAAAGTGATTTTTGTTGCGTAGGCACAAAACTGCTATTGCGTTCAGTGGGCTGATTTTACTTTAACCATTGTATTTTTGTGATTCTGGGTATTAGATATGTAATATTCTCATGCGTTTTCTCTGCCACTGTATTGCATTTTTTTTTTGTTCAGTTGCTGCTATGAAAAGATGTCTACAGACAAAGTTAAAGCTAAAAGGCCTTCAAGACAGAGATAATGCGGGTGCCGAACAAAGCGGTTCATGATGACATAGAGAAAATACTCCAGAGAAAATCTACAGTAAGAGTAGAAATAAAGCAACACAACAAGGTGTCCTAACTGACTTGACTCACTCATCAATTAACATGTTAATTGATGAACCTAACTGACATGACTCACTCATCACTCAACAAAGGGATTAGGCCTTGTCAATTAGTGAATCTTAACTGAAATGACTCACTTATCAATTAACAAGGGATTATGTATTGTTAAACATTGAGTTTTGTTAGAGGCTGAACATGTCCAATAAATATTAACTATATTAACTGTGTCGTCAAATCCATAAACATGCAACTATCGATATTACTGACCATAAGATTATCAGAATAGCCATTAATTCAATTATCACGTTGGTTTTACACTCACTTTACCTATATGGAAATATAAGTATGAGCATATTGGTTTGTTTCTTCAGAAGAGTCGTAACAGAGTGAAGGGTATTCTGAAAAGCTGACCTCCCAGCCACAAAAAGACCAAGTATGAAGGGCTTTTGAAGAATGTTCATTAACTCATGTCATCGGAAGAAAGTGATATTGACGAAGGTGGCTTCAAGATATTTTATTGTTGCGACCGAAGGTCGAGTCACGCGAAACTGATGTCAGCAAAGAGAGGCTTGCTGATGAAACTTTTCAACAGTTGCTGCAGGTCGAGGGGCCTTCCCAAAGGCAAAGGCGTGTCCGTGGACCACCGTCCAAAACCAACATCCCAAGAAATGATTAATGATCTGTCATGGAGTCAACACGGAGTATGGAATGTTTTAGATAAAGTGGAGAAAGTTTACGTCGCTTTTAACAATGTTTCCAGCAATAATTAATTAAGTTGACGTGTCACAATTTGTGGCTGGTGTATAATATATGGTATAATATATCTTCTATAATATATATATTATATAGGATGAAATAGATCAGATCATTATAATAGCATAAATGACGTTTTAATGTATATATAATGCCATTATAATGATCTGATCTATTTCATCCTAAATAGTTTTTTCTTTCATCCAATGTTTTTTGAAGCTCAAATGATAACATGGAAGTGTTACTATTCCAATCCATTCTTCAAATGGTCCAACAATATAGTCATTATATGGTTACCACCGGCCTGCTGTTTAATTACTATCAAGTTGGATGATATATTAAATTATGCGCACAAACCCACACAAAATATCTGTGATTTGTGAATTCTGTTTTGACAAGGAAATATAAGAATCATTATATAAACTATGTTCCCTCCTCTGAGAGGAGCATGACATTATTTATTCATTTTTGATAATTTTATTTGCATAATAATGGGGCTGTCAAAAGTGAAACAAACTCCTGTATACTACCATTGCGCCAATATTGCGATATTGACCATGGAACAATGTTAAAGGTCACATGCAACGTAAAATACAACTTTGCAGATTCTGATACCTTTTGGTATGGAGTTACCGAAACAAATCATAAAAATGCAAATTCAACTTATAAAGTTGTTAAAAAAACGCGATTAAAAAGCCCGCGAAATCGGAGTTCAAACGATTCACTGAATTTCCCCGAAACTGGGGAAAAACTGGTTTCAACAGCTGCGCTGCTCTCATAACGCATGCGCAGTGAATAGGTTCGCGGAGCTTGAAATAAGATGCATATATCCTGATTATATGTAGGCCTACACAAAGAAGTAAATAATGTAATTCCTCGTTACATAAAATAACATATTGATTGCAAACAAAACTCAATGTCTGCTTCATTAACACCTATATGTCTGCCTGCCTGCCTGTCTGCTAATGACAATATGCAATACATACATCTTCAATCACTGACCACATGCAATTTGAACTTAACGCGTATCGGGCCATAAACACAGGTAAATGAGCCAATAAAATCATCTCCGTTACAGTTGAGTGCACGCACACTGGCTCAGACTGGGTTCGGTATCCCGGCTATCACTGACTGCTTTTCGTTTCGAGAGAAGTAAACCGAAGTATAAAATATTGCACTTTTGATTTGCGATTATGGGCTTATAATTTGTTTATTTGTTTTTCTTAAGCAGCAATGCATTGTATATATCATGAATAAGTGAAACTGTGTTTTAATTATGTTCGATTTTTTTGTTGCATGTGACCTTTAAGTTCAGTCCGGTTAAAATGCCAGGTTCCTCGTTTCACACATACATAGAAACTAAAACCTTATCCACAAAACCAAATGCAAGATGTCCCTCGTTTAGAAAGCAAAGCGAATTTTAACAGATCAAGTCATCCTAAGATGGCAAGAAGATAAACGTTCCAGCCCTAAGGGGTTTCTATATTCAATATTTAAAAAACCCACTGTCTTTTGAAAAATACCTTCTATTTCCAAAATCTATACATGACCCTATTTTGAAGTTTAGAACCTCAAATTTAAATCTTACAATCGAAACTGGCAGATGGCAGAACATACCGAGAGAAGAAAGATTATGCTTAGACTATGTAATTGCAACTTAGTTGGTGACGAATTTCATTATCTTTTTTAAATGCACGTCACTTAATTCTTACAGAAAAATCAAAGCTAAGCAAGCTAAGCAACTATTAGCAAAGGTCATATCACCTGTCAATTTTAAACTTAGCAACTGTCTATCACTTTTATCTCTCATTTGTATAAATTGTTACATAAAATAACTCATCATCATGACGCATGTCCATATGTATACACATTTGTAAATATTGTATGATTAAATGCTCTTGTACCACCGATGGTGGTTTTATGAGAATAAAGAAGTTGAAGTTGTAAGAGGCATATTCGTTGGTTTCACATTAATTTCGACTCGCTGTGCGACATGCGTAGAGCGTGTAAAAATATCCTCCGGCCATATCCGGTTTGGTCGTATTAGCGATATTGTAAACACGCTCTAAATAAATGCTGTATAAAATTATTTACGCGTGACAACTGTTCATAGTTGAGTACATACATCAATTTGCCTATGCTTTTCAATATTTGATGTCCTATTTTGGTGGCATTGCATCAGAGATGTGTTTTTTTACTTCTGTGAGAAGGGTAGCCGAGAGCCGCATCGCGGCTAGAGAAGGAATGCAGGAAGAACGGTGGACGGGTGGTGGTGAGATGTGTTTATACAAGGCTTGTTAACAAACGTTAAGCTATTTATTTAACTGATTCCGGTCCCTTCCATTCATAAAATGAATTGAGATTAGTTAAATTCGACATAAAACCATATATTTGTTTTGATTTTGCTTCCTTTAGAGTGCGTTTACACTATCGGTAAAGCTTACGACCAAACCGGATATGGCTCTGAGGATATTTTTACACGCTCTGCGCATGCGCACAGAGAGTCTAAAAATTAATGTGAAACCAACGAATAAACTGGGAACTGGGTTATCCTTCCAGAGGCTGTTTTAACTGTTCACTTGCTAATTAACAAGACAGCAGGCCTTGTTAATTGGTGAATCTTAACGGCCTTGATAAGGTCGTTGGGCGTACATTTACCATCACCCATCGGTTATCTCCCTTGTGGACATATAAAAATTGGAAATTAATCAACATACAACCAAGTTGAAATCCAACTTGTTTATGCTGAAAGATGTACATCGAAATGTATGCAATAATCAGGGTATTGTTACCACATACGTGGTATGATGCCTTATATGTATCCCCATACTGTTTAATGCAGTATAAGTGAAATCTGCTTCAGTGTGCCAATGACCGATCTATTGAAGTTTTACTTTTAGTGAATGCTACCTAACAAAATGATCTGAGATTAAACGTCTCACTGAAAATTTGTGTAATCTTATCTCAGGTACTAAGAAATACTGAATGTTTACGTAATACATATAAATCTACCGGTACCAGGTTGATGTGTCTGGCCATGAGTAAACTAACAAATGTCATAGTGATTATATAATTTTTTAATTTCACCATTACATGAGTCATTAAAGCCTCATTTATGCCATTATAATGTTCTCCTGATCAATTTCATCATAAATAGTAATTATTTCATTCAATGTTTAGAGGCGCAAATGATAACCTGAAAATGTTGCTGTTCAAGTTCTATTTTGTAGCGTGATATTATTCAGTGGTCCAACCAGTATAGTCATAAAGGCTACAAACAGCCTGATTTTAATGACTATCAAGTTGTTAATTGGTTAATCTACGGCCTTGATTCGCTCATCAAGTAACGAGGGTCAGGTCCTTTCGGCGTACATTTTACCATCACCCACCAGTTATCTCCCCTTGTGCACATATCCAATAATTGGAAACGTATGGATATCTCATGTATCCATTTTGGATATGTCTTGGAAACATCATCTTTCCAACATTGGAAATGTCTTGGAAACATCATCTTTCCAAGACATTTCCAAGCTTTAAAACATGCATTTTTTCCAGTGTGGTCACTGGCATACTAACAATATAGTGTCCATTTGTACCTTTACACCTCGACTCAATGCAGTAGCATTAAGGGTCTAGGAGACCAATGCGACATCCTGTTCTAAGACCTCAAAACAAACAAGCCTGGTGCTTGGAGCAGGGGAGCACTGGAGCGAAAGGGGTGCGGTTTATCGAACACGCAACATATAGGAAACTATGTGATTTGGTGGTGTCGTGGTATGGGGCCGCTGTCCGCATGTCTGTATGCTTGACATGGTGACAGTTCAGGGGCATTAAATGCTGCGCAAAATTACCACGAGACCATATTGACGATCATGTCGTGCCACATTTTGATTAATCATCCACTGGCGACAGCGCTTGACTCCAGCATGCGGGACCTGTTACAGAACAACTTCTGAACAATGCCGTAGAGACATTACCTTGGTCTGCTCAAGGTTCAGATCTATACCCAGTAGAGCACTTCCACCACAGATGCTCCATAACCTGACCTGAACATTTGGAGTCCCAAGTTGAGGATAGAGCGTCTAATCTCGAGTATGAGTAATCGACTTGCTAATGTGATCCATGTAAGGGTGAGTTTGTGAGTGAGGTTTTACGCCGCTTGTCACCATATTATAGCTATTTTATGGCTGGAAACACCAGAAATGAGCTTAACACAGGATCCGTGTAAGTGAAAGTCACTCAGATATAGACAGAAGCTGGCCATTTTGACCCTAAGAACATGCACGAAGTTACTAAGTCACTTTGACAGCAACCATGCTTTAACCATATGTATTTAGCATAGTCCCTGTCGCCATAGACGATTATAGTTTCTATTTTCTTATCGTTTCTTCGAAAAGAACTGTTCTTTTGATGTTCGGTAACACAATCCATTGCTTGTGGTTTCGGCCCGACTCTCTTTTCTGACAGACACTAATTTTTTGTTTTGACGATGTGTGTAAATCGATATTGTTTCAGAGTAATGCACTCGTCTGAGCAAACATTTTTGATCATTCTATGTCAGACGTTTTGTTGGTGTGTTTGACAGAATACCTGCAAACAACCACAGGTAAGCCTGGTTTAGATTGATGTCCAACACTGTATTCCTGTCGTAAGAGGTTATAGAATGGATACCATTGTCATGCTGGGTCTTTGTGATCATATCCTGGTTTCCAGTTTGTAGGCAGCCACTACTTTCCTGATCCTAATGTTGATAAACTGAACAGCTACCTGCAGCGTAGGGAAAGACAAACCGAACTCGAATCATGGGGAAATGCACACGCACAATATCGAAAGCAAATATTCTGAATAAACGCGTTGCATCTAAGGCTATTTTCGTCCTTGTGTTCTCTCGTCTGGGAAATAACCATTCCCGTATTTATAAGTAAGGGGAGACTTTGAGTCGAAGTGTTCGGCAGGAAGAGATGTCAACGTTCACCAAAGGAGAAAATGTGTTTTAGATAGTATTTTGCACAAGAAACAGGAATATAGTTTAGAGGCATGGTTTTAGTCCCTTCTGGCAATACTCAAGCAATATCATAGCGGTCGACACTAGCAATGATCTCTCGTATGACATAATGGAGCAGGGTGTACCTTCTTACCAATGCATTCCTGGTTCCGAGATTCACGGAGAAGCCGAGGAGTGGAAAATTGTATTTGAAGTTCTAATTCTGTCTTTTCTGTTTCAGTATACATTCGCCCAGAAAGCTATTGACATCATCCATCAACACAATGTTTCCTTAGCCTCTGTTTATGTACCTGCCCTATCAGAATGTACATCAACCTCTTGAGGGTAAATTTTGGACTAACTGTTTCATCAAAAGCCAAATGTGCATCTTATGTCACGCTCTTTAGCCTGTCAATATATCATATTTTCCAGACTCTCATTCTTGGCTTCCAGGGCTATTAAAACGTTCTTGTAAACATCAACTTTAAATTACGATTATTATTGAACTATACAATGATCTTATAATTGCCAATATGAGCCTGGTCTTTTGTTGGTTACCCAGCCATGTTGGTAGTATTTTTGGGAACATAATGGCTGATTTTGCTGCTAAGGCAGCACTCAACAAATCTTAGACGCCACTTCCTATCCCATACTCTGATTACAAAGCTAGCATTAGAACTTACATCCGCGTGATCTGATGCAGAAAAGTGGGACACCAAATTAGGTATCAATAAATTACATGCAATAAAAACCCTATATTGGTTACACCTAATAGGGTTGTCAGTCCAGATTTGAAGAGGGTCATCATGCGACGATGTCGTATTGGCCACACTAGATATACTCATGAATACCTGTTAAAGGTGAGGATCCTCCGTTTTGTGCGCCCTTGTGATGAAAGAATCACGGAAGTCCAAGCATGGCCTGCCTTGACTGTATTGATTTTTCAATGTAAACCAGTTAAGGATCTGTTTAGTACTACATAATTTCAAGGGTTATTATTGGAACTTTAAAAAGAAACAGGAATTATTAGATACATTTAGAAGAATAGTTTGTAAATAGATAAATATTTTATTATTATTGCAGAAGTTTGGATTAGTAACTGAGATTATTAGTGGCAAAATTCTAAACGGGGTTAAAGCGCATTGCAAAATTATTGTCCACCTGAGAGGGTACCTAAGTCCCAGAAGAAACCTTTCAAAGTTTTAAATTTAAACTTAATGCCATATTTTTTAAAACATAGTATCTTCTGTTCTTTTAAAAGTTGGCTAAATATTTCCCTACAATCGCCAGCGGCTGAAGGGATGGTGTAAATCCAACTAGGGGTCCATGCAGGTATCAAAGGTTGCCTGTAAGCCCACATGGTCCTAGCATGGGTGGATTCTACCTTCAGTTGTTGGCAATCTTATAGTCTAATTTTTATCTTTAGATCGTCCTCTATAGTTAAAGCAGTATTTAGGGTTTAATTACTAGTTTTAAATATATATCTCGTGATAGTCTAGCTGCTTTTACTGTCCTTTGTCGACATATAGTTTAAATTGATTTCACCTTGTTTTGCACCGCTATGTCGCTGTGGATATTGCCGGATGCTGGGATGTAATCTTTAACACACCCAATTCACCTCTTTCATCAAGGCTATGAGAATAATACTGTAATCTCTGTAAGCAGTTCTTATTCATAGAGATACATAAACCATGCTGCTTCTATAAAACCATGGCCTCGGGTCCAGAGAGGAAATGTGGTGGAAAATGCTGAGAGGTAATTTAAGTCTTGATAAAACAGCACAAGCCCAGTCAGTACCGCCGTCTGTTTCAGTTGATACCCATGCACATTCATAATCGCCAGTCGTCTTGTATTCCAGGTTCCTGAAAAGTACTTCAAATATGCATCCCAATGTGATGAACCAAGGCCGTCGAACATTCCTCAGGTACCTTTGCTTTTTGGTTTGTTTGTTTTTCAAACTGTAATACTCACTCTACTCCATATACAAACTCCAACTTGTATTGGATAACGCTTAGGAGGTCGGGGACGATCGCAAGGCCGCATCAAAACAAATTCAGGGCTTCATAAAATGGCATGTTTCTCGCAGCTGCTGCAGATAACCAGATACAACTTGGAGTCTGAAATGTCGGAATAGGGATTAAATGATAAAACTGGAAAACATGTCTCAATGTAAAACCTTTGTTTTCAGAATGTTAGCGCTGATACCTGTATATCTTCAGGGATGGTTTCTGCCCTCGACGAAGTGCAGTTGGAAACGTTACAGAAGGCACTTAAAGAGAGGGGATTGTTTGAAAACACACTTATCTCCTGTTCACAACCGATGTATAGTGACGGTCTTAAATGCACAAAAGCGCAGAACAATACACACACCATATGAAAGCGACACTTGAGAACGTTAAATGCGCGATAATTGGAAATAATAATTTAATGGCTGTGGATTTTGTATTATTGATAGTGCGGGATCTTTCTGATTAGAAGCAATCACATTTAATTCTAATGTTAAAATAATGACATATACCGGACGGAACGGGAATCCAGTCAGCAGGAAACGAGACTGCTGTGTAATCAATGTTTTGACTTGATAAAACATACCTTTTGTGAATCAATCACTGTGAAATCACATTTATTCCATCTCTCCAGAATGGTGTAACTCTGTCGGCAACTCCCCATAGAGCAACTGGCCCTCTAAGAGGAGGGAAGCACAATAACTGGAGGGGGCACCCAGAGGAGAGCATCCTTCATGTACGCTGCTGACCTTCAAAGAAAACAAAGACAACTTACTATGTCGGGTTCGTTGATGTCATCAACTTATTGCTCAGACATCTTTAGAAGAATGTTAGTATTTCAAATTTCTTTGGCTTTTAGTTTGGGCGAAGGAGATGTCATGGATTTAAAGAAACGTGGGACGGTATGCAAGATCACATCTCTTTACTATGGGTCTGAAGACACCCATCAATGTATTGCACCAGTGGAATGTTATTAATTTAGCGGAGACACGTTAGCGTTAGGCGTATGTATGTTAACGACTGGGGTAGTACAAAGATAGAAGGTACAAACACTGAAGTAATCACATACGTTGTTGCAAGCAGAATGATGCATGCTGTAGACTGGAAGCCTAAATTTTAGTGATTACAGCGGCATGGTGGATCTCCTGGTAATCTGGTCATCTTGCTTTGTTTGTAGTAACTGTTTATCCTTGCACTGAGCAATATGTCAGCTTTCAGTGGGCGTTTGCGGCCCCTGACGACCAGTATGGACCACGGTAGAATATTTCACCCATCATCTTCAACTTTGAGCTCCAGATACAGTCTCCCACAGCAGTATCTGGCTCAGCTGCACGCTGGAACACTGGTGTATAGGCGTCCACAATGAAAAATTACCTGTCAACTGCATTAATACCTCAGCATAAATCTACGAGTGCACCTTTAAACTCCCATCTTCCCACCACGGTTTTAGAGATGAATCATAAGCCTTACAGAAAGCAAATAATACGCAGTAAACATAATGACTTTAGGTAATCTCCTCTTTGGAAATATATATTTTATATCAGATTTAGCAGAAAGAATAGAGGAGAACATTTGATGATAAAGTGTTTAAAGGAGAATGAATCATATTTACTGTTTACTGCTAGAAATGATGCCGTTAATGTCAGCTAATCCATCCGTGTTGTAGAGACGTCAATCGATGGTATAAGCCACTGGGAATCCATCAGGAATGGCTTACTGTCGTCAAGAACCGAGTTCATATACAATCTTGACAACTTTGAACCTGCAGTGGAGGGCCATGCTGGAATAAGGTATCACGTTTCACGTTCGCTCTTTGAGATCTGCCACTAGCCGAATATATACTGAGTCAAAAAAGAAACTTCACAAAATGTAATTTGAAAAATAATGAATATTTTTTTTCCGATGATACATCTATGTATCCGAAATGGGATCCCTATCTTTCGACTCTAGAAAAACGTTAGCAAAACCCACTCAAACCCACCCATTCGTCATGCAAATGATGTTAGTGCCAAATCAGGTTTTGCACGTGCAGTCCATCACGTGATCTTTGCATCGAAGTTTTCTTCATATGCACGTGTTTGCATTGGCCTCAAGAATTGAAAAAACACTTTAAAACCACAGTTCTAACGGTACTTGAAATGCCACGATTGTCAAATGTGCAACGTTGAACGTGCCGTTGGCATGTTGCAAGCGGGAAGATCAGTTATTGACGTCGTAAGAGCAATGGGATGCAGCCGTCGTACTGTGTGTATGACTTGCGAGGTCGTCTACAACAAACTGGCACCACTTCTGATCGCCCAAGTTGGGTCGTCCACGTGTGACGTCACGAGCAGAAGACCGTCAAATCGTCCTACGTCACCTACGTGACAGATTTATGCCGGCTACACGAACCAGGGCTGAGATGTTTAGAGGTCGACTGTCCTCACAGACCATTCGAAATCGGTTGCGGGCTGCCAATCTTCATTCTCGACGTCCATATCGTAGGCAAATATTGACGCTGTTTCATCAACGTCAACGTCTGCTGTGGGCCAAACGTCACCTCCGATGGACCCAGAGAGACTGAATCGAGTCGTCTTTAGCGATGAATCCAGGTTTACCCTCAGATTCGCGGACGGCAGGGCATAGAGTCTGGAGACGACGTCGTGAACGGTATGCCCAATGTTGTGCGTACAGGAAGTCGACAGATTCGGGGGCGGAAGTTGCATGGTGTGGGGTGCTTTCTGTGGGAACAACCGTTCCCGACTTCTGGTCATCCGTGGAAACTCCTCACAGCTGCCTACCGCGACCAGGTGCTCACCCCTGAACTCGTTCCTTTCTATGGCGGCTCATGGCCCAGGCTCCAGCAGTTCCAGCATGATAATGTTCGGCCGCATACCGCGATGTTGACACGAAATTTCCTTCAAAACGCTGGAATCAACGTCATGGACTGGGCCATCGAGGTCCCCTGACCTTAATCCAATAGAGCACGTTTGGGATGAACTTGGGAGAAGGCTTCGTGGTCTTAGGAACCAACCTCAGAATTTGCAGGAACTTGGCGCTGCCTTGCAAGAGCAATGGCGCAGAATCCCTAACCACGTGTTCACAAGCATCAGGCAGTCGATGAGGAGACGGTGTTTAGCAGTGGTGAATGCTCGGGGCGGTCATACACCATATTGAACTGAGAAATTTCGCATTTTTATTCTTGTGACTTGACATTCTGTATATCCATGTTTTGGAACGGCGGTGTAGCCTAATGGAACTGATTATGGCACTGTCAGTGTATCGAGTACACCACACAGATCTCAGCAATGAAATAATAACAACTTAACCATCTTACCATCTCTTGTTCTTTTATAGTGCCCTGAAGAAAGAATGTGAAGTTTCTTTTTTGACTCAGTATATATCAACACAAGCAATGAACGGTAATAGTACTGTAGCATTTGTTTGTACCTACAAACTGCGATGTAGGACTTTGGGAGATTGGCTCCACTATTTGGACACAGTACTAAGTGTTTTCTAACACTTCATACCAATCAATTGGTATTAGTGCACAGTTGATAAGATGACTGAAGTTTGTTGTTCACAGGGTTGGAGGACTACAAGCTGGGATAATGGGCTACTTGGAGTGGACCTTTACGGCTGAGTACGTTTCCTTGAACGGGACAGACAGCGGCACTTTATGAGAAGAATATATATTTTAAAGTATGATAGTCCAATTGCATCTCTACAATATATGTGGTAATGTGCACAGAATATGAATACCCATGCCCATTCGCAAGAGCTATTTTTGCTGGCGGTGGGAAAATTATAGGTCAATTGCTTGTTTGATATTGTCAGACATCATAGGACCATTTATTCAAAATTACGCCATCCTTTTCATAGATACGCAACTTGTCGTCATCAACAGAGGATCCAACTCAACATAACGACATTGCACATTAGTTAGGTTATAAGCATACTTCGCCTTGGTCAATATTGATAGACATTGATAAAGGAAACGTGTTGTTTTTAAAACACATCAGTGTCAACCCTTCTCCATCAACAGAGGATCCTACTGAGCATAACGACCTGGCAAGCACAGATGCCGGACATTGTTGACAAACTAAGAGAGCCCGGATTGAGGGTACTACCGGAAGCAGATGGTACCTCCGCCCTCTTCCTCCTGGTGATCCTGCTTCTAACCCTAAAACTTTGGGAACGTCTGGAGCCCCGGATGGTGTTGACCTTTGATGCGTATTTTTATCAAATTTTATTATAATGGTGTTATCTGTAAATAAATATGTTGATTAAATTTATCCATAGATAACATGAAATTCATTTCAATACAGTAATTTGTAACGATATAATACATATATATTTTCATTATTCTTCATTCTGTTCTTAATAATATAAAACGTTGTCCCTTTTAAGTTCAATTTGTGTTTGGTAACGTATAGAAAATGTGCAAAAGGATTTCATCTTTTACAGTTATTTGTGTATTTTAGCCTTTGACCTTGTCGTATTCCATTAGATGGGTCGTAATTTTCTAATGATGCACCCAGTTGTAGTTTGAGTACTTTGGGAAATACATACTTGGGAAGCTACTACACCTGTGTTCCTGCCATGTATGAAATTGAGGTTTTCCGAATGTTGATGGTTAACATTAACGACACGACAACAGATCTAGGATCTATAAATATCAGTTTCACCACGTCGTGCCAATGTAATACACTGAGGAATACCTAATCTGAGGTTCAAGAAGTGTTTTCGTCTTTGCTGTAACCCACCAGCAAAAAGTTCCTGGTCCCTCAGACAGACAAAAGCTAAAAAATCTTAGGAAACGTAATTCTGAATGGTTAATATTTCTGTGACGTAGGCCACAGGGCAAAGCATCTGACCATATAA
>NW_025766749.1:0-21758 GCF_003918875.1 Haliotis rubra | reverse complement strand
CTGTGGCCGCTTCCAGTCTGGACCATGTCCTCCATGCCACCACACCTGCGCGAACATGGCAGATGGGGAGCTATAGGCTGCTTCAGTCTGGACCATGTCCTCCATGCCATCACACCTGCGGGAACATGGCAGATGGGGAACTCTAGGCTGCTTCAGTTCACCCATGTCCCTCCATGCCACCACACCTGCGCTAACATGGCACATGGGAGCTATAGGCTGCTTGAGTCTGGACCATGTCCTCCATGCCACCACACCCGCGGAACATGGCAGATGGGGAACTCTAGGCCGCTTGAGTCTGGACCATGTCCTCCATGCCACCACACCCGCGCCGAACATGGCAGATGGGGAGCCAAGGGGCTGCTTCAGTCTGACCATGTCCCTCCATGCCATCACACCCAAGTGGAACATGGCAGATGGGGAACTCTAGGCTGCTTCAGTCTGGACTATGTCCCTCCATGCCACCACAGCGCGGAACATGGCACATGGGGAGCTATAGGCTGCTTGAGTCTGACCATGTCCTCCATGCCACCACACCCAAGGGAACATGGCATAGGGGAACTCTAGGCTGCTTCAGTCTGGACCATGTCCTCCATGCCACCACACCCGCGGAACATGGCAGATGGGGAGCCATAGGCTGCTTCAGTCTGGACCATGTCCTCCATGCCATCACACCTGCGGGAACATGGCAGATGGGAGCTATAGGCTGCTTCAGTCTGACCATGTCCTCCATGCCACCACACCTATGGGGAACATGGCAGATGGGGAGCCATAGGCTGCTTCACAGTCTGGACTATGTCCTCCATGCCACCACACCCAAGGGAACATGGCAGATGGGAGCCATAGGCTGCTTCAGTCTGGACCATGTCCTCCATGCCACCACACCCACGGAACATGGGCAGGATGGGGAGCTCTAGGCTGCTTCCAGTCTGGACTGAGGTCCCTCCATGCCCCACAGATGCGGAACATGGCAGATGGGGGAGCTATAGGCTGCTTCAGTCTGGACCATGTCCTCCATGCCACTGGCACACCTGGCGGGAACATGGCAGATGGGGAACTCTAGGCTGCTTCAGTCTGGGACTATGTCCTCCATGCCACCACAGCTGCGGGAACATGGCACATGGGGAGCTATAGGCTGCTTGAGTCTGGACCATGTCCCCATGCCACCACACTCCGCGGAACATGGCAGATGGGGAACCTAGGCAAGCCCAAGTCTGGACCATGTCCTCCATGCCACCACACCAAGGGAACATGGCAGATGGGGAGCTATAGGCTGCTTCAGTCTGACCATGTCCTCCGCCATCACACCTGCGGGAACATGGCAGGATGGGAGCTATAGGCTGCTTCAGTCTGGACCATGTCCTCCATGCCACTCTCACACCTATGGGAACATGGCAGATGGGGAGCTATAGGCTGCTTCAGTTCGACCATGTCCTCCATGCCACCACACCCGCGGAACATGGCAGATGGGTGGGGAGCTATAGGCTGCTTCCAGTCTGACCATCCTCCATGCCACCACACCCACGGGAACATGGCAGATGGTGGGGGAGCCAGGCCAAGCCTTGGAATTGACCATGTCCCATGCCCCCTGGCCACAGATGGAACATGGCAGATGGGGAGCTATAGGCTGCTTCAGTCTGGACCACATGTCCTCCATGCCACCACACCTGGCGGGAACATGGCAGATGGGGAAGCTTTATAGGCTGCTTCAGTCTGGACCATGTCCTCCATGCCACCACAATTCCGCGCCGAACATGACAGATGGGTTTATAGGCTGCTTCCAGTCTGACCATGTCCTCCATGCCACCACACCCAAGGGAACATGGCAGATGGGGAGCTATAGGCTGCCCCAGTCTGACCACATGTCCTCCATGCCACCACACCCAAGGGAACATGGCAGATGGAGAGCCATAGGCTGCTTCATCTGGACCATGTCCTCCTTGCCACCACACCCGCGGAACATGGCAGATGGGGAGCTATAGGCTGTTTCAGTCTGACCATGTCCTCCATGCCACCACACCTGCGGGAACATGGCAGATGAGAGCTGTAGGCTGCTTCAGTCTGACCATGTCCTCCATGCCACCACACCTGCGGAACATGGCAGATGGGAGCTATAGGCTGCTTCAGTCTGGTCCCTGTCCTCCATGCCACCGCGACCTGCTTCTGAACATGGCAGATGGAGAGCTATAGGCCGCTTCAGTCTGGACTATGTCCTCCATGCTACCCACACCTGCGGAAATATCATGGCAGATGGGGAGCCTCGAAGGCTTCCAGTCTGGACCATAGTCCCTCCATGCCACCTCACACCTGCGGAACAAGGCAGATGGAGAGCTATAGGCCGCTTCCAGTCTGACCATGTCCTCCATGCCACCACACCTACGGAACATGGCAGATGGGGAGCTATAGGCTGCTTCAGTCTGGACCATGTCCTCCATACCACCACACCTACGTGGAACATGGCAGATGGGAAGCTCTAGGCTGCTTCAGTCTGACATGTCCTCCATGCCCCCACAGATGCGGAACATGGCAGATGGGGAGCTATAGGCTGCTTCATTCTGACCATAGTCCCTCCATGCCATCACACCTGCGGAACATGGCAGATGGTGGGAGCTCATAGGCTGCTTGAGTCTGACCATGTCCTCCATGCCACCACACCTGCGGAACATGGCAGATGGGGAGCTATAGGCTGCTTCAGGTCTGACCATGTCCTCCATGCCACCACAGCCGCGGGAACATGGCAGATGGGGAGCTATAGCTGCTTCAGTCTGACCATGTCCCTCCATGCCACCACAGCTGCGGAACATGGCAGATGGGGAGCCATAGGGCCGCTTCAGTCTGACCATGTCCTCCATGCCACCACACCCGCGGAACGTGTCAGATGATGGGGAGCTATAGGCTGCTTCAGTCTGACCTCATGTCCCTCCATGCCACCACACCCGCGCCAACATGGCAGATGGGAGCCATAGGCCGTTTCCAGTCTGGACCATGTCCTCCATGCCACCACACCTGCGGGAACATGGCAGATGGGAACTCTAGGCTCCTTCAGTCTGACCATGTCCCTCCATGCCACCACACCCGCGGAAACATGGGCAGATGGGGAGCTCTAATTCGCTTCAGTCTGGACCATGTCCCTCCATGCCATCACACCCGCGGGAACATGGCAGATGGGGAGCTATAGGCTGCTTCAGCCTGGGACCATGTCCCTCCATACCACACCCGTGGAACATGGCAGATGGAGAGCCATAGGCTTCCAGTCTGACCATGCTGTCCTCCATGCCACCACACCTGCGCCAATGGCAGAGATGGGAGCTATAGCTGCTTCAGTCACTATAGTCCTCCATGCCACCACACCCAAGTGGAACATGGCAGATGGGGAACTCTAGGCCTTTTTTAGTTGACCATGTCCTCCATGCCACCACACCTGCGGAAACATGGCAGATGGGGGAGCTCTTAGCCTGCTCAGTCTGACCATGTCCTCCGTGGCCATCACACCTGTGTGGAACATGGCAGATGGGGAGCTACAGGCTGCTTGAGTTGGGATCCATGTCCCTCCATGCCACCACACCTGCGGGAACATGGCAGATGCTGGAGAGCTGTAGGCTGCCTGAGTCTGGACCATGTCCTCCATGCCACCACACCTGCGCTGAACATGGCAGATAAAAGCTATAGGCTGCTTCAGTCTGAACCATGTCCTCCATGCCATCACACCCAAGGGAACATGGCAGATGGGGAACTCTAGGTTGCTTCGAAGTCTGGACCATGTCCTTATGCCAACCACACCCGCGCTGAACACGGCACATGGGGAGATTATAGGCCGCTTCTGAGCCCGGACCATGTCCTCCATGCCACCACACTAAGGGAACACGGCAGATGCAGAACCCAGGCTTCCACCAGTCTGACCACGTCCACCATGCCAACACACCTGCGGGAACACACAAGACGGTCAGCTATAGGCCGCTTCAGCCCGGGACCATGTCCTCCATGCCATCACACCCGCGGGAACATGGCAGATGGGGAGCCATAGGCCGCTTGAGTCTGACCATATCCCTCCATATGCCACCAATACCTATGGGAACATGGCAGATGGGGAGCTTGTGGCTGCTTAGGCTCTGGACCATGTCCTCCATGCCACCACTAATGTGGAACATGGCAGATGGGGAGCTATAGCTCCTTCAGTCTGGACCATGTCCTCCATGCCACCACACCTGCGGAACATGGCAGATGGGGAAATTTAGGCTGCTTCCAGTCTGGACCATGTCTCTCCATGCCACCACAGCTGTGGGAAGATGGTAGATGGAGAGCTATAGGCTGGCTTCAGTCTGGACTCATGTCCTCCATGCCACCACACCCAAGTGGAACATGGCAGATGGAGAGCCATAGCCTGCTTCTATTCCTGGGACCATGTCCTCCATGCCACCTCACACAGCCATGGGAACATGGCAGGATGGAGCTATAGGCTGCTTCCAGTCTGGACCATGTCCTCCATGCCACCACACCTGTGTGGAACATGGCAGATGGGGAGCCAGGTTGCTTCTCCCCAGTCTCGACCATGTCCTCCTATGCCACCACACTCAAGTGGAACATGGCAGATGGGGAGCTAGAGGTTGCTTCCAGTCTGGACCATGTCCTCCATGCCACCATTGCCAAGTGGAACATGGCAGAGTGGGAGCTATAGGTTGCTTCAGTCTGGGATCATGTTCCTCCATGCCACTCACACCTGCGGGAATATGGCAGATGGGGAAGCTATAGGCTGCTTCAGTCTGGGATCTGAGTGCCCCATGCTACTACAGCTGTGGGAACATGGTAGATGGAGAGTTATAGGTTGCTTCAGTCTGGACTATGTCTTCCATGTCACCACACCCCGCGGGAACATGGCAGATGGGGAGCTATAGGCTGCTTCAGCCTGGACCATGTCCTCCATGCCACCACACCTGCGGGAACATGGCAGATGGGGAGCTATAGGCTGCTTCAAAGTCTGGACCATGTCCCTCCATGCCACCTCACACCTGCGGGACACATGGCAGATGGGGAGCTATAGGCTGCTTCAGTCTGGACCGTGGTCCTCCATGCCACCACACACCTGCGGGAACATGGCAGATGGGGGAGCTCTAGGCTGCTCAGCCTGGACCATGTCTCCATGCCTCTGGCACAGCTGCGGGAACATGGCAGATGGGGGATTACAGGCTGCTTCAGTCTGATCTCATGTCCTCCATGCCACCGCGACTCCGCGTGGAACATGGCAGATGGAGAGCTATATAGGCCAGCTTCAGTCTGGACCATGTCCTCCATGCCACCACACACCTGCCACGGCAGAGCAGATGGGGAGCCATAGGGCTGCTTCCCAGTCTGAACACATGTCCTCCATGCCACCACACCTGCGGGAACATGGCAGATGGAGCTATAAGCTGCTTCAGTCTGGACCATGTCCCTCCATGCCACCACACACCTGCGGGAACATGGCAGATGGGGAGCCATAGGCTGCTTCAGTCTCAACCATGTCCTCCCATGCCACCAGACCCAAGCCAACATGGCAGATGGGGAGCTATAGTGGCTGCTTCTAGTCTGACCATGTCCTCCATGCCATCACACCTGCGGGAACATGGCAGACGGGGGAACTCTAGGCCGCTTCAGTCTGGACCATGTCCCTCCATGCCACCCACACCTGGCGCCGAACATGGCACATGGGGGCCATAGGCCAAGCTTGAGTCTGGACCATGTCCCTCCATGCCACCACACCCAAGGGAACACGGCAGATGGGGAACCTAGGCCAAGCCCAGTCTGGACCATGTCCCTCCATGCCACCACATCTGCGTGGAACATGGCAGATGGGGGAGCCATAGGCTACTTCAGTCTGGACCATGTCCTCCATGCCATCACACCCAAGGGAACATGGCAGACGGGGAGCTACAGGCCGCCTGAGCCCGACCACATCATCCATGCCACCACACTCAACCCGGAACATGGCAGATGGGGAGCTATAGGCTGCCTCAGTCTGGGACCATGTCCCCTCCCATGCCACCACACCGTTCGTGGAAACATGGCAGATGGGAGCGCATAGGCTCCTTCAGCTCTGACCATGTCCTCCATGCCACCACACCTACGGAACATGGCAGATGGGAACTTTAGGCTGCTTCAGTCTTGACCATGTCCTCCATGCCACCACAGCTGCGGAAGATGGTAGATGGAGAGCAGAGGCTACTTCAGTCTGGGACCATGTCCTCCATGCCACCACCACACCTGCGGGAACATGGCAGATGGAGAGCTATAGGTTGCTTCATTCTGGACCATGTCCTCCATGCCACCACGAGCCAAGTGGGAATGGCAGATGAGAGCTATAGGGCTGCTTCAGTCTGGACCATGTCCTCCATGCCACCACACACCGGCGGAACATGGCAGATGGGGAGCTATAGGCTGCTTCTCAGTCTGGACCATGTCCTCCATGCCACCACACCTGCGGGAACATGGCAGATGGGAGCTATAGGGCTGCTTCAGTCTGGACTATGTCCTCCATGCCATCAGCAGCTGCGCGGAACATGGCAGATGGGGGAGCCATAGGCTGCTTCAGTCTGGACCATGTCCCATGCCACCACACCTGCGGAACATGGCAGATGGGGAGCTATAGGCTGCTTTCAGTCTGACCATGTCCTCCATGCCACCAATAGCCGCGGAACATGGCAGATGAGAGCTATAGGCTGGCCCAGTCTGACCATGTCCTCCATGTCACCACACTGCGGAACATGGCAGATGGGGAGCCATAGGCTGCTCTCAGTCTGACTATGTCCTCCATGCTACCACACTCTGCGGAACATGGTAGATGGGGAGCTATAGGGTTGCTTCAGCCTGGACCATGTCTCTCCATGCCACCTCACACCCGCGGAACATGGCAGATGGGGAGCTATAGGCTGCTTCCAGTTCGGGACCGCATCCCGCATGCCACCACACCTGCGGGAACATGGCAGATGGGGAGCTCTAGGCTGCTTCCGTGTCTGACCATGTCCTCCATGCCCCCACAGCTGCCGCGGAACACATGGCAGATGGGGAGCTATAGGCTGCTTCCAGTCTGACCCCATGTCCTCCATGCCATCAGCATTCAAGCGTGAACATGGCAGATGGAGAGCTATAGGTTGCTTCAGTCTGGACCATGGTCTCCATGCCACCACACACCTGCGCTAACATGGCAGATGATGGGGAGCTATAGGCTGCTTCCAGTTCGGGACCATGTCCTCCATGCCACCACACCTGCGGAACATGGCAGATGGGGGAACTCTAGGCTGCTTCAGTTCAAATCTCATGTCCTCCATGCCACCACACCCGCGGAAACATGGCAGATGGGGAGCTCTAGCCTGCTTCAGTCTGGACCATGTCCTCCATGCCACCACACCTGCATGGAACATGGCAGATGTGGAGCTTCAGCCTGCTTCAGTCTGGACCATGTCCTCCATGCCACCACACCCGCGGAACATGGCAGATGGGGAGCTATAGGCTGCTTCCAGTCTGGACCATAACCCTCCATGCCACCACACACACCTGCGGAACATGGCAGATGGAGAGCTATAGGCTGCTTCTTCCATTCTGGACCATGTCCTCCATGCCACCACAGCTGTGGGAGCATGGCAGATGGGGAGCTATGCAGGGCTGCTTCAGTCTGGACCATGTCCTCCATGCCACCACAGCTGCGGGAACATGGCAGATGGGGAGCTATAGGGCTGCTTCCAGTTCGGACCATGTCCTCCATGCCACCACACCCAAGCGGGAACATGGCAGATGGGGAGCTTGGTAGGCCAAGCCTTCCAGTCTGGACCACATGTCCTCCATGCCACCCACAGCCAAGGAACATGTCCGGATGGAGAGTCATAGGGCTGCTTCAGTCTGACCATGTCCTCCATAAATACCACACCAAGGGAACATGGCAGATGGGGAGCTACAAGCTGCTTCCCAGGCCCGACCACGTCCTCCATGCCACCAACAACCCGCAGAAACATGGCAGATGGGGAGCCATAGGCCGCTTCTGAAGTCTAACCACATGTCCTCCATGTCACCTCACACACCCAAGGAACATGGCTGCTGGGAGCTTTAGGCCGCTTCAGTCTGACCATGTCCCTCCATGCCACCACACACCCAAGTGGAACATGGCAGATGGGGGAGCTCTAGGCTGCTGCAGTCTGGACCATGTCCTCCATGCCACCACAGCTGCAGGAACATGGCAGATGGTGGGGGAGCTATAGGCTGATTCAGTCTGGACACGTCCCTCCATGCCATCACACCTGCGGAACATGGCAGATGGGAAGAGATAGGCTGCTCTTGTGTCTGGACCATGTCCTCCATTCCACCACAGCTAAGTGGAACATGGTGCAGATGGGGAGCTATAGGCTGCTTCTATTCTGGACCCCATGTCCCCATGCCACCACAGCTGCGGAACATGGCAGATGGAGAGTTATAGGGCTGCTTCATTTCTGGGACCATGTCCTCCATGCCACCACAGCTAAGGGAACATGGCAGATGGAGAGCTATAGGTTGCTTCCAGTCTGGACTATGTCCTCCATGGTGCCACCACACCACCAGCGGAACAACATGGCAGGATGGGGAGCCATAGGCTGCCTTCAGTCTGGAATTATGTCCCTCCATGCTACCATTAATTCTGCGTGGAACATGTCAGATGGGGAGCTATAGGCTGCTTCAGTCTGGACCATGTCCTCCATGCCACCACACCTGCGGGAACATGGCAGCAGAGCGGGGAGCTATAGGCTGCTTCAGTCTGGACCATGTCTCTTCCATGCTACTACGCACCCGCGGGAACATGGCAGATGGAGAGTTATAGGCCGTTGCAGTTCAGGGGACCATGTCCCCATGCTATCACACCTGCGGAACATGGCAGATGGGGGAGCTATAGGCTGCTTCCAGTCTGGACCACGCTCCTCCATGCCACCGCACTCCGGGCGGGAACATGGCAGATGGAGAGCTATAGGCTGCTTCAGCTTGGACCATGTCCTCCATGCCACCACACACCCGCGCCAACATGGCAGATGGGGAGCCATAGGCTGCTTCCAGTCTGGAGCATGTCCTCCATGCCACCACACCTGCGGGAACATGGCAGATGGGGAGCGAAGGCTGATTTCCAGTCTGGATCCATTTCCTCCATGCCACCACACTCAAGTACGAACATGGCAGAGATGGGGGAGCTATAGCCTGCTTCAGTCTGGACCATGTCCTCTTCATGCCACCACAGCCAGCGTGAAACATGGCAGATGGAGAGCTATAGGCTGCTTCATTCTGGACCCCATGTCCTCCATGCCACCACACACCTGCGGAACATGGCAGATGGAGAGCTATAGGCTGCTTCAGTCTGGACCATGTCCTCCATGCGACACTCCAAGCGGGAACATGGCAGATGGGGAGCTATAGGCTGCTTCAGTTCGGGACTATGTCCTCCATGCCACCACACCCAAGGGAACAAGGAGCAGATGGAGAGCCATAGGCCGCTTCAGCCCGGGACCCGTCCCTCCATGACACTCCAAGGAACATGGCAGATGGGGAGCTATAGGGCTGCATCAGTCTGGACCATGTCCTCCATGCGACACCTAAGCGGAACATGGCAGATGGAGCTATAGCCATATTTCAGTCTGACACGCTGTCCCTCCATGCCACCACACCCAAGGGAACATGGCAGATGGAGAGCTGATAGGCTGCTTTACAGTCTGACCATGTCTCCCATGCCACACCCGCGGGAACATGGCAGCAGATGGGGAGCTATAGGCCAAGCTTCCAGTCTGACCACATGTCCTCCATGCAACACCCAAGGGAACATGGCAGATGGAGAGCTTAGGCTGCTTCAGCCCGGGACCATGTCCTCCATGCATGCCCTAAGCGGAACATGGCAGATGGAGAGCCATGCCGCTTCTCAGTCTGGACCATGTCCTCCATGCCACCTCACACCCAAGCGGAACATGGCAGATGGGGAGCCATAGGTTGCTTCAGTCTGGACCATGTCCTCCATGGCGACACTCCGCGGAACATGGTGACGGGGAGCTATGAAGCTGCTTGCCAGTCTGACCACATGTCCCTCCATGCCACCACACAGCCAGCGGGAACATGGCAGATGGAGAGCCGAGTAGGCTGCTTCCAGTCTGGACCATGTCCTCCCATGCCACCACACTCTGCGGGAACATGGTAGATGGGAGCTATAGGTTGCTTCAGTCTGGACCATGTCTCTCTCATGGCGACTCCAAGTGGAACATGGCAGATGGGGACCCATAGGCTGCTTGGACTGTCTGGACTGTCTCTATGTTCACCACCAGCTGTGGGAACATGGCAGATGGGGGAGCTATAGGCTGCTTCTAGTCCGGGACTACATGCCCTCTTATGCCACCACACTCCGCGGGAACATGGCAGAGGGGAGCTTTCAGGCTGTTTCAGTCTGGACTATGTCCTCCATGCCACCACACTCTGCGGGAACATGTGGCAGATAGGGAGCTATAGGCTGCTTCAGTCTGGACCGCGGTCCTCCTTGCTACCACACCTGCGGGAATATGGCAGATGGGGAGTTTATAGGCTGCTTCTAGTCTGGACCATGTCCCCTCCATGCCACAGCTGCGGGAACATGGCAGATGGGGAGCTATAGGGCTGCTTCAGTCTGGACCATGTCCTTCATGCCATTGTGCTGTGGCGGGAACATGGCAGATGGAGAGCTATAGGTTGGCACTTCAGCTCCGGGACTATGTCCTCCATGCCACCACACCTGCGGAACATGACAGATGGGGAGCTATAGGCTGCTTCCACTCCGGGACCATGCCCTCCATGCCACCACACTCTGCGGGAAGTAATGGCGCGGCAGAGGGGGGAGTTATAGGTTGCTTCTTGCCTGGACCATGTCTCATGCCACCACACTCTGCGGGAACATGGAGGTGATAGGAGTTATAGGCTGCTTCCTATTCTGGACTATGTCCTCCTTAAGCCACCACACACTCCGTGAACATGGCAGATGGGGGAGCTTCCAGGCTGCTTCATTCTCCGGACCATGCGTCCTCCCTGCCACCACACCTGCGGAACACGGCACATGGGGAGTTACAGGCCGCTTCAGCCCGGTCCTGCAACAGACTAAGACCACGCCAACGCCCATAATAACACCGCCTTCTGTGACACTTACTGCAAAGTCATTTAGTAAAGCAACCAAGTTATAAACCGTCCTGCGTACTGGCCACCAAACACGCAGAATCCACCCCCACTGCCAGAGACTGCTGATTCGAACGGCGCACCTCTGATGCAGGTTCCAGCCAGCAGCCCTTACAGCCTGTACCATACCTACAAACAGTGGTGCATAACCAGAACGGTTCGACATTCTGCGCTGGACGCAATCTACATTGGATTATGGTTGCCTTATTCTGTGGTTTCCACAGACACATACAGAATGAAGTGAAAATTTTAACACTAAGTCATAGCTATCCCTTGTGGTATGCCCTTCCAACTGACAGAGTTACCTCCCCCTGACCTAGATGTCACTGTATAGTAGTTTGAAAATCCTCACAAATTTTCTGTATGGTATACACTGTACACGTGTATAGAGTGGAGTGAAAAATTGACTTCTATCAGCTTGTTTTCTACACTGATCCATCCCTATATAGGTTAGTGTTGTCGACATTAGTCCTTTGGACATCGTATTTTATATTATTTTTACGTTTGTACTTGATATATATTTTCCCGCCCTTTTCCTTTGTCTAACTTTAAGCTATGGCTAAGAATAAGTGCGTGCAATGTCAGAAGTTCATGTCGGATTTAGACCCCCATTCTCTCTGCATTTCTTGTTTTACTGGTAATCATTGTACCCTGCAAGATCGCTGCCTTCTGTGTTCAGAGTTATCAGAGGTTGAGTGGTTAAGTATGGATTCTGCAAGATCTCAGACTAAGAAACGTAAATGCTCCCCGTCGTCGGAGGCTAGCAAAAGTAAAAAATCCGCTTCGGGATCCCCGCCATCTTCACAGAGATCTGAATCAAAATCCAAATCTAGATCTAGATCTAAATCGGATGCATCCCATTTGGACATTTCTGCTATCTCGGATTTATTTGCATCGTTTAAATCAGAGTTGCAAGCCTCAGTTAGTCAGTCCATGTATGATATGGAAATGAGAAATGAGACCAAGATGAATTCATTACAAAATCTGTTTCATGATGGCATTATGTACGGCAAGACGACCGGTGGTCGCACTGACTGGGTTGACGATGGCAAGAGCCGGGGGGCAAGAGTCAGTTTCTGTGAAACTCGGGGGTGCTCTACCTGGGAAAGCCGGGTATCACCTTACGACCGGATCAGAAGGCCGTTCCCCACAGGGGGAGAAAGCCAGGGGCTTCATGTGACAGGGACGGGGTCAACCTGGCTGACCCCAGGCAGGCTTTAATTGCGCTCCAGGCAAAACAAGCCGTGTCCCTTGTCCCTGGGAGTAAGGCGGTCACGCTTGATCCCAGTCACTCAAAGCCTGCTACCTTATCCCACGCGGGGAATGTGCTGCAGTCATATCCTAGCGGGACTGACTCCATGCCCTCGGCTTGCGTCTCCCACCTTGGGTTTAATCAACGAGCCACGGCTGCCACGGGGGTTAGCGGTATCCAGGACCAGCAGTCCAGTAGCCACGTGCCAAGCGGGATTTCCACGGGAGCCATGGATAATTTTGACATTGATAAGCCACCGTTTTTACCGCTTGTACCGGACCTCTCGGATTCGGAAGCTACTTCTATTTATCCTCTCTCTCAACCAGAATTCGTTATGAAGGAGGGATTATTGACAGTCCAGCCTATGGATACTTCGGCCGAAGATTTTGTTCCTGGATGGTCTCTTAGGGAAAAGGTTGAATTAATCCATGGACTTTATCCAAGCACAGTCCCGCCACAGCCTGAGGAGCCGGAACGGGAGTTACCAGTGGAGCTGGGATCGTCAGGATGTCTGCCGCCGGAAAGGGTTCCCAAGCTATCTCTTCCTCATTCATCGGCACTTAAGTCGGCGTTGGATTCTTACAATTTGAACCTCTCCAAGGCGACTTCACTTAATGCATTACCCAAGATTATTCAAAAAGCCAGTGTATGCTATTCACAATAGACTGATTCCACTTTATGCTCCGCATATGGACAAGGATTTCGCACAGCTACAGGATGCTAGAGCTGCCAGGGATTTTCCTTTTTCCTGTTCATCCAAGGATCTCAAGGACATGGATGGGGCCGCCCGTTCATCCTTGGACATACTATCCTATACCAACTGGTTTGCTGCGGGAGTCCGGGCATTATTACCACCATTATTCCAAGATTATGAAGGAGTAAAGAAGGACACATTAGTATCCATGTCAGCCGAAGAAGTAGCCATGGCGCACTCATTCCTAGATGTGGTATATCAATCTATAGCCGACGCAACTCACAATCAGCTGTGTACACTTGGACGTTTAACAGCCATGGAGAGACTTCACAAGTTAGATTCAATTAGAAGTCTACCAGAGACAGCTAAAGATGTTTTATTTCAACAGCCCTTGGACTCAGAATCTCTTTTTCATGGACAATGTGGTCAGGCTATTCAAGTTAAGGATGCTTTTACATCACGTAATCTGAATCAGAGATTGGCTTCAGCTTTACTGTCACAAAGCAGGAATAAACCTCAGTCCAGACCGAGGAGGGATGTATCTGCTACTATTTCCCGCCAACCTTCTCACAGACGTCAGGAGCCACTGCAACGTTCAGCATTTGACAGGGCAGGAGACTCTAGGTCGCGTAATTTCTCCTCGTCAGCACCATCTTCAACTCGGGGCTACTCATCCTCTAGGGGGCAGGGGTAGAGGCACCAGGTTTTTTCGTGGCACCAGAGCGGGATCTAGGAAGTTTTGACTCCAATCAAATAGTCCAGTTTACTCAGCCTTACGATTTGGAAATGCCCCTCGATTTGGAAACAGACTTCGAATTTATTCTACCGGTATCCCAATCTCCCGTAGGGGGTCGGCTAGCACAATATGTGGAGAATTGGACACAGATCACCTCGGACAGCTGGATTCTATCAGTCATAGAGAAAGGTTACATGCTACCATGGGAGAGTCTACCTCCAGTAACCTACCAGCCGGTAGGGAGACGTTTTTTCCTGCAAGGGGATCGTCTAGCGGGAGCAGTAACGGCCATTCAACAACTGTTAGACAAGCAGGCCATAGTGGAGATTCCACCATCAGACCAGTCATGCGGGTTCTACTCCCCGGTATTTCTAGTTCCCAAGAAAGACACGGAGGAGATGAGGATGATCATAGACTTGAAAGTGTTAAACAAGGAATATTTAAGGAAACCTCCCAAATTCAAGATGGAATCCCTGACCAATTTGAGAACTCTTATCCAACCAAATTCCAAATTCATCAGCATAGACCTGAAGGACGCTTATCTTCATGTACCAATACATCCTCGGTCTCAGAAGTACCTTCGTTTCGCGGTAAACGGACGGAGATTTCAATTCCGTGTTCTACCTTTCGGAATTTCTCTAGCTCCTTGGCTGTTCACGGTGATCATCAATCCCATTTTAGCGTTCCTACATCATCGTCAGATAGCTATCCACGGTTACTTGGACGATTTCCTGGCACGGAATATAATTACTCAGACTCTTTTAAAACAGACCAAGTTTATACTCCACGTGTTCACACATCTAGGCCTTGTTGTACACCCGGTCAAGTCAGAACTAGTCCCCACATCAAAAATCAAGTATCTGGGAGCCATCCTAGATGCCAAGACGGCACGAATTTTTACACCTCAGGATCGTTGGTACAAGATCCGGACCAAGATTTTCAATCTGTTAGCAAGCAAGGCCGCATCAATTCGGACATGGATGTCCCTGCTGGGATCTCTTACGTCTATCCAAGATTTCACGATGAGGGGCAGGATTCATCTTCGCGAACCGCAAATATGGATCAATGGGTTCAGGGATCTGGACTTAGAAACTATGGTATCCCCTCCCTTCATGATTCGTCAGGAATTTTTGTGGTGGACGGTGGACAGCAACGTGCTTCCAGGAGTACATTTTCGTCTTCCTCCTCCAGACGTCACTCTATATGCGGACGCCTCAAACTCGGGATGGGGCGCTCATGTCAACGAACATCAAGTTCAGGGGCTGTGGTCTCAACAGGAAAGCAATCTCCATATCAACTGTCTGGAGATGTTAGCGCTGGTAAAAGCTCTGTCTCATTGGTCTTGGAACCTGCATCAGAAGAACATTATGTTAGTGACAGACAACAGCACAGTAGTAGCCTATATAAACAAACAGGGCGGAACCAAATCTCATCGTCTACTACAGATTACGAAGGAACTTTTCAAAATAGCAGATTCCATGAAAAGTCATATAAAAGCTCGTCACATCCCGGGAAAGGTGAATATTTTGGCAGACTCTCTCTCCAGACAGGACAGAGTGATATCAACAGAATGGACTTTGAATATGGAGGCTTTCAAACTCATCAAGGAGAAATGGGAAACACCATCCATAGATCTCTTCGCGACAGCAAGGAACAATCGTCTACCTACATTTGTGAGTCCTGTTCCGGGATCCGACAGCCTGGGCAGTGGATGCCCTGTCAATCTCATGGGAAAATCTGATAGCATATGCTTTTCCTCCGTTCAAATTGATACCGGAAGTACTAGCCAAGATCGCCCAACACAACTGTGTAGTTTATCTGGTAGCTCCAGCATGGCCGACCAGAACATGGTTCACGGACCTTCTTCAATTATTGACGGACAAACCCTTACGACTGCCTTGTTGGGAAAATCTTCTCAGTCAGCCCAAGTCGGACAGATACCACAAAAATGTAAACCTACTAGCTCTTCACGTATGGAGACTATCTATAGTTCCCTCAAGGAGCAGGGATTTAATGAACAAGCAATTTCGGCTATCTCCGAGTCTATCAGACCTTCAACGGCAGCACTGTATGACACCAAGTGGAATGTCTTCATCCAGTGGAGAAGAGAGCAACGACTACTCAATATTCCAGTCACCATACCTATCATAGCAGATTTTCTTATATATCTCAGGATGGTTAAAAAATTAAAACACAATACTATTGAAGGCTATAGATCAGCGATTGCTTCAGTCATGGACTTACAGGGACTATCTGTAGGATCTGATCATTCTTTACACAGGATTATTAGATCTTTCCAGATCAAGGATGTGTCATCGCCGTCATTATTTCCTAAGTGGGATCTATGTTTGGTGCTACAGGCTCTACAGAAGTCTCCGTTTGAACCTATGCAAGACACTTCCTTAAAATACTTGAGTTTTAAAACTGCTTTTCTACTGGCTTTTGCTACGGCTTCAAGAGTGTCAGAACTGCACGCTATTGACTTTAAATCTATTGCATTCTCGGAAGGGTATAAGATGATGACTTGTAGACGGTGCCTGAATTTACAGCCAAGAATCAGTCGACGTCTGATGGTTTGTTAGGACACAGAGTCTACAGAATACCAGCTCTGCCTGCCCTGGTAGATCTGACAGATCAAGACTACTTTGTCCCATCCGACCAGCTCTCGATGGTATATATTACCCACATCTAGTTTTAGACGGAATCGTCGTCATCTCTTCCTCTCCCCTGTAAAACAAATGTTAATACGGACATATCTAAGAACATAATTTCGATGCTCCTCAGGAATGGTTATATCAACACTATTTATTTAAGAGATGTATTGTATTCTTCAATGAAGGCGAACCTTAAGCCCAACTGTATTGCAACGTAATGTATTAACCGCTAGTGTGTAGCGTAGCCATGCACAACACCTTCCCAGTATGTGTGTGGCGTACCTATTAACAAGCCGTATTAAAAGGGGTTAGCAGCAATATGTAGTATATACAGGATTGGATCATGTGTGCCCAACCGCAATATTACCAGCATGTTACAATAACCTGGATTATAATGGCTAAAGGGGTTAAGGGAGAGGATCATATGTCAACATACACCTCATTGGAAGATGCCAGACAGAAGTATTATCAGGTAGGTCACAGTTACGATTATCCCTATTATAGATACCAACCAAATCTACAGGTGGTGGTGCCGAGTATTGAAAGGGAGTAGTCTCTAATTATTACGGAACGAATCTCCATCGATTGGGAGAATCAACCGGAAGTGACGTCATAAACCGGAAGTGGCGACGCCATAGACCGGAAGCGGACGCCATAGACCCAAATATTGACCGAAGTGACGTCATAAATGGGAAGTTACGTCATGAGATGACAGAATTGGGGAAGTTGTCAATTGAAATTATCAATATTAATTCATCTGGCAATAGTAGTATAATTCATTTCGAGTAATTAAAGACTCATTAATATTTGAACGGAAGTCCAGTGGACAATGATCCAATATTATATTTACCTGCCAGTGAATTCATTTACTACTAAGTCATAGTTATCCTCAGAGGATTTTGATCATGGAGAATAACTCACTAGTGGTATGGTATGCTTCAGGACTATTTATTTAAGGTAGCCCTCCATCCGAGGTGTGTGGGATTCAGGCAAACGCAATCCAGAGGAATGTTTACGCCTCAATTGAACATCATGTTACACTTACCTGATGGTATAGAATTTCTGTATCATGATTCACATGGTGTGAGGGGAGGTAACTCTGTATCATGATACACATGGCATGAAATTTTCTGTATCATGATACACAAATTTATGCCATGGCATCATGAACATTTGTGTATCATGATTCACATGGCACATGAATTTCTGTATCATGATACACATGGCTGAATTGTATTGATACTGTAAGATGACTGATACAAGAGTAGCTGAATTTCTGTATCATGATCACATCGGGCACCAGAATTTCTGTATTATGATACACCCATGGCATGAATTCTGTATTCATTGATCTGTATGATGATACATGGTGTGAATTTCTGTATTATGATACACATGGTGTGAATTTCTGTATCATGATACACATGGCATGAATTTCTGTATCATGATACACATGGCATGAATTTCTGTATCATGATACACTTGGCATGAATTTCTGCATCATGTTACACTTGACATGAATTTCTGAATCATGATTCACATGGTGTGAATTTCTGTATCATGATACACATGGCATGAATTCTGTATCATGATACACAAATTTATGCACATGGCATGAATTTGTGTATCATGATTCACATGGCATGAATTCTGTATCATGATACACATGGCGTGTATTCTGTAAGATGACTGACTAGCTGAGTATGGCTTTAGGACACTGTTCCAGCAATATCACATCGGGGGACACCAGAAATGGGCTTCTCACATTGTACCCATGTGGGGAATAGAACTCGGGCCTCAGGGTTGAATCTGTATGATGATACACATGATGTGCATTTCTGTATCACGATTCCCATGGTGTGAATGTCTGTATCTACGTGTGATTTTTGTGTCATGATTCCCATGGTGTGAATACTGTATCATATATACTGACTATCTTGCTGTAAATATTTGGATTATGATACAGTGTAATACTGTGAATAATGTACCATGATACACACAGTGTGAATACTGTATCATGATACACTCCCATGGTGTGAATACTGTATCATGTATACTGACTATCTAGATGTAAATATTTGGATTATGATACAGTGTAATACTGTGAATACTGTACCATGATACACACAGTATAAATATCTGTATCTCTCTGTGAGTATCATATTGCTAAACGTATTCCACACCTATTGACTATCCACCAGCAGGAACCCAATCCCAATCACAGTTAACAGACAGGTTTAGGAATTGCCTCCGACCAACCGCTTATTTCCAACACAAATTAAAGTCATTTGCCAGTCTCCCACAGCTCACAGCTTAGATGTTATTAAGTATTCATTAATACCCGCGATACAACAACTGCTTGTTTTTCAATAAAAGAGTCTCCCAGTTCACACAGCCTTATTAACAATTACATCAATATAAATACCTTCTGCGTTTGCTATCACGGGTCCTTTCTTTGCTGATTTCCGTTGAATCGGTGAGATCAATATCGGTTGTTCATAGGTGATTATTATCCATGACTGTATTGATCCGCGACAAGTGAGTTGTCTCTGGCTCATAGTCCAAGATTGTTGGAGTAACACAGACTATGTTAACAATGTCAAAATGTTGGGGTTTTGATGCCATGGTTCCCTTTATGCATCTCATATTTCCCTACAATATTTAATTTAAGAGGCATAATATTATATGTTCCGGGTTTATTGAATGATTAGAGTTTGGTAAAAGACAAAAATCTGAATTGTGCAATGTATTATGCAGGAATCAGGTTGAATCGTGCAGTGATAATGCAGATGTTGTTGCTCATTCAGTTTATGCTGAGGTGCTGAATTGCACAGTGCACTGGCTCTGGTTGAACCCGAGGCAATACATGAATTGGTTCTGTGTTTCATGATGTGTCAAGGTTTGAGATATCTGGACAGAATATGTAATTGAATATAACTGAAGTTCTCAGCTTAAAGTGAAATTTAATTGAATTTGATCTCTGGTGAACTCCAGGAACATTGAACTGCTTTGCACAGTTTATGGTTGTTATGCTGATGTTCTGCACTGCAATCACATTGCTCTGTGATGCTTCTGATATGTCATGCCGATGGTCAAACATTTGTCATGTCATGCTCACCCTGCAATATGTGTCATGACTGTCTCATGAGTTAGATGCAAGTCATAAGTCATAGCGTGTTCTAAGTACTGGATAATACTGGAGTGAATGAGCTTAGTTTTACGCCACACTGTAGCAATATTATTCCAGCTATATGACAGCGATGTCTGTAAGTAATCGAGCTTCGGAGTATACAATCCACAGTGATCAACAGCAAGGAACATCAACGCACAATTGACATGTGTCAACCAAGTCAGCGAGCCCTGACCACCGATCCCGTTGGTCACTCTCTTACGACAAGTGGATTACTGAAGATCATCCACCGGATATTCAAGGTCAAGTAAATCTAAGTCACAAGTGCAGGTAGCATGTTATAGTAATGGATAATACTTAAATTGTAATTCAATATAGACTTTAAGCCAAATACACTCACTGGAATTTAACTTCGCGCCGTGACAAATGGAAAAGTGCATTATCAGCAGGTGAACAATACAAACCGATGAACCAGATCTTCAAATAGACTTAAGTTAATACCTGATTATTGACAGCTGTTGCACAGTCTGTTATTGGCTCAGATGATTGTCGGGTGTGAGGGTGAGGTTGGATGAGGCTTCTGTAGGTCATTGTGATCATATCAACAGTATCCTGCATCACTGAAATGTAGAAATTATAGTCAGTTCTTGTAGTGGTGACCTGAAATGTATTCATAATGAACTTTAGAGTTCCAGCAAATTACATTTTGTGATGTCATTCTATTGTTTAAGGAATGGCGAGTTAAGTGGTAATGGATTAGTTGTTTCAGGACAACAGCATGAGTTGCTTAATGAGTCGCTTCTAACAGATTATTATTTTTAAATAGTTTTTGTTTTTACATGAATATTTTGAAATCTCTGTAAAGTATGGTATGACAACAGTGTCAGTTGCTAGATGAGGGGCACTCTAACCGACATTATTATTTTTAAATAGCTTGTTTTGCGATGAAATCTCTGCACGCTATTGGTATGGACAACAGTGTCAGTGTTAGATGAGGGCCACTTCAATAGATTATTTTTAGATACAATTTTGCCATAATTTTAAATTTCTACATTAGAATTTAATAACTGTATCAAGACATTAAAAGTTGATTGCAAAACAGACACTGTGAACCAGGTACATTTTTGACGGATTACATTCAATTCTAACTCTAAGACTCAACTAACTGGTGGTATATTATGCTGTTTGTACCAGCCCAGACTACTTCAGTTTTATGTGCTTACCCACTGAGAGATACCTTCCACTCTGTTACATGGATACAAAACACAGACACTACATACCTACGACCAGTCAGTGTTTATACCTTTACTTCAGGTACCACTCATTTTGATACCTTCACAGTTTCTGCAACAGCAGACACGATATACCGACTCCAAGCTGACCAGCTTTTTATACCCTTACCAAACACCAGGTATTGTGCACCATTTTAATACTCGGTATGGTGCTCCCGGATCAAACCACACCTTCCTCTCCAGACCGACGTCATCCATTTGTTTGGAGGCAGCACAATGCATAAATTTAAATATTAATAGCCATCAGATATATTCATAACATCTGACTCCATGGAGGATTCTGGTGTCAAGTGAAGAGCCTGCGACTGACACAAGACGCCTTATCAAGAAAATACCCTGGGAACAAATTACTGAATCTATCACTGGCATCTGATGTTACCAGAATAACGCCAGTGGATAATGTGGTCGTGGAGCCCGAGGCAGCAGGCGTTATACTTTCCTCAGGAAAAACCTTCTTGTTGTCCATATAAATATTGTTCCTGAACAGTGAACCCATTGACCATCCTCCCTTCAGACAGAGGAGGCTGCCTGCATCTACAAGTCCAAAGACTGACTTCCAAGGTGACTTAATAACTAACACAATACAGGCACATTGTCCTGTGTAGATACACTACTTGCTGCTACGACATGCTGGAGTCAGCCAAGATGGCAAGATAGCGAACATGATGAACTTGCCTTTCTGAATCATGCAAGTCACCTGACAAGTGCACATCTGAAATTGCCTTGAAATCACCTAAAGCTGAGCGCACATCCAGAAATCGTCGAGAATTTCATGATCACAACTTGCATCCTGTATGTCATCAATGTCATGAATAATGAACTGAAACGAAGTGA
>NW_025766748.1:0-21789 GCF_003918875.1 Haliotis rubra | reverse complement strand
CATTTGCCCTCGCCAAAGTCATGACGGGTTGTGGATCGATAGGGTTGTTGAACAGAAGCAGATAATGACAGTTTCTTCATTGTGTGGATCCTTACTGTAATCAAAATTTTGGTTCAAGGCTATGACTGAGAGATTACGATGATGACTTCCTTCCGTAAACAGATCTGTAATGCATGGATCTTTGCTCGCTGTCGACATTAAGTCATCGAGGATAACCACGTTCACCACATGGGGTCCAGAAATGCATCCTTTTGAGGTGAGAAGGAATGCCTTGATGAAATTCAACGTATGGATAAACACAGGCTTGAATGGTGTTATACAAGGGCTACCATTGTTTGTAGAGCCATATAAAACGTTCAGGATAAGGTTTAATGTTCATTCTTTCTAGAATCTGTTTCACTAAGTAGATTTCCCCACAGGAGGTTGGTCCTGAGACACACTGAATGCTTGTCTTTACATCGTATTAGCTTAACATCAGTTATATAAATCTTGGATGCGCATCATGGATTGGGACATGAGCATCCCTCCCCAGTTTTCCTGTCAGGTGATATAGTCATTAGTTGATGATGTGTAAAGGTACGCATAACTGCTTAAACGTTTATGTTACTATCTGTTAAAATGTCAAACTGTGTCAGCACATTAACTTGAATCAAATCTTATTTTTGTATGCATTGTGTCTTTTGTTTGACAAGGAAATAACGTTTATTTGTTACAGTAAATACAAACATAACATCCATCAAGGTTGCCTGTTTAATTTTTCACGAAGATTTTGAAATCTTACAGATATGTATTATATGTATGCCATGCAAACACTGCTGATAGATTTTCAGAAATTGTAATCATAGCTTGTGTCCGTTTAGACAGTGTTTCCTATATGATACAATTATTCGTCTGAGTAACTGGTACTTAAATGGACAACAATTAGTTACTTATAACACTTCAAGGTGCTATCTGTATTAAGAATCGGACCTCTGTACATTGTCGAAATAAACACAATAACTCGGTAAGGCGATAGAGGTCTTTACGTCAAGTGATAAAATACAATGCACTGTGTCCGTATCCTTTCAAATCCTTTAAGAGAAACACTATTCTATAAGATTGGCAATTTAACAGTGGACATTACAACACGGTTGCTGTCTGATGCCTAAAGGTGTCTCTGTTGCGCAAAGAAACATGTGTAAGTAACTTCACGTACTTCGTTGCTATAGTACCTACAGCTGTGACACTGTACGTACTTAAGGTAACGCTAATAGTTCAAAAGATGTGTTTTACCTGCACAATCCTGGTAGACACACGTCCCATGTGTTACAGGTGAAATACACTTAATGATTTCCCAAATTTTCGAAGGAACATAACAAACAGGTTTCCCATTTTACACAAGTTCACAAAAGAGTACCGTAAATTATACACTTTTGTACTCCTCTGTGTTTCTTTTCAATTTACATAACCACGTCATATTTTGTTGTATTTAACTGTATTTACTGTATTCAAGGAGGTAATCAAATAGTTTTACCCTGTGTGCAGTCTGCTCCACGCCACCCAGGCTTGCATCCACCGTCACACGAGCCTTGTGTCACATCACAATTGACTTTATCTTGCAGTGGCGTGCAGCGCATGACTGCCTACAGTCGGGTCCATACCACAGTCGTTCCGCACACCCTGGGGTGACTGTCGTAAGGGTTGGTTTTGGAACTAAATGCAGCAATAAACAAACTCCATAAGTGAACTCAACGTTTGAAACGTCATGGTGACACTTTGCATGACACTGCTTCAGGCATAAACTGTCTAACATGTTCATATAACTTGCAACTAGCAACACATAACATGGTGAAATAAAGACATATCTTTGGGAAAACCTAATTCTCCTGAGAACACTATAGTGCATTTTCAAATGGTCCAGATTCGAGTACAGACTGCCGCCATATACAGCGGGTGGCCATATTATTACATACAAACATGGCGGACCGATTGCTGACGACAAATTTACGCAGGAGTGAATCAAAGTGTTAAATATAAACAGTCTTACCTATTTTGTGATGTGTCCATTGTTCCTTATTATTTTCAACATCCGCCTTAGAATCGGTGAATAAAGATTTGTGATGAAATCGAGGGGAATATTTTCCCAGATGTCCCGCACTTCGTGTTCCAAGTCGGCAGCCGACTGAATGTTTCTTTGGCGTCCCTTCAGTCTATTCTTCAGGTAGAGCCAACAATTCTCAATTATATTTGCGTCTGACTCTCTGTGCAGGCCACAACATTCCAGCAATGTCATTTTGTCGCATGTAATATTGAACGATATGGGCCCGATGTATAAGGGCGTTGTCATCTTGAAGATGTAGCGGTTTCCCGGAAAATGTCTGGCTATAACGGGCCAAAGCATATCATCGAGGATTTCTGTGTATTTCTGAGCATTTATGTTGCCATTAACAACACAAATGGTACCAACACCATGCCAGGTGATACAACCCCACACCATCAAACTGACGCGTGGCTGTCGTCCCGGACGAAGACATTGCGGGAGGTATTCTTCACCAGGCTGTCTCCAAACAAAAACACGATTGTTTTCCCCAATGATAATTTTACACTCATCAGAGAAGATTACTCGATTCCAGTAATTATTCACTGTACGATATCGTTTCCCCCTTGCCCAGGCCAAACGATTTCTGACATTATAGTCACGAATTCGGATTTTCTTTCTAACAACACGTCTATGAAATTTATTTTCATATAATCGTCTCCTTACAGTCCTCACCGATACACGTGTAGCCCTATTGTTGTTCAAATTCTCAGTTATTTCACCCAAAGGTCAAATCCTATTGTCCCCAAGAGTCAGTTTTCTCATATGGCCTGTTCTGAGAGCATTCTCGACTGATCAATGTTGATTAAAACCGCTTTACCACCGAATATACGCTGCTTCGAGGCATTCCAAAGAATCTTGCAATGTTAGAACATTTTTCGCCACTTTGAAACTTTTTACAATTAATTTCTTAAGTGACTCCGACAAATCAGCCGATTTCCCATTGTTTCCGGAAATAACCAGAATATGTAGCAGACGAAAAGTGGATTTAAAATAGTCACGTGACAGACACATCGCATCATGGTCAATCATGTGACAAAATATTACGAGGATACTCGGTGTCGTTTTGAGTAGCAGTATTTTAAAACGGGCATCGCTATACATGATATCAACGCACTTACAATTGTACGTAATAATATGGCCACGCGCTGTAGCTGAAATACTGCTGAGTGCAGTGTTAAACAACAAACCAACCAACCAATGATTTTTTCAAATATTCAACAGCTCCTTCTGGAAACAATCCTAAGTCAAACTTATGCATAAATAAGGTTCCAATAGCTGTCAATGCTGTTTATGCTATTTCATAAGATCTGTGTTGTCTGGAAAAATGGTGACCATTTTCTTGCTGACGTGAACTGAAATGGCTTCAGCGGCTGATTAGATGGCCGTTATAGCAAAAGTTATTACTGATATTGAGTGTTGTCATTAAGATAGTTCTTTCGTGATTCTGTTGTTTCTGTATTTGGAGATCCTAAACTTAGGTAAACACATGTATATGAAATATACATTTTCGTAGTGTGAATCTTTCTGTTGGAATGTATAATACATTAATGCTTCATCAGGGAGTTCCACGGATGGTAAAGTGAAAGGTTATCTCAACATACTTTACTCCACACTTCTATTTCTGCAAAGTCTAGTACAGCGCCACATCCGTCGTTATCTGTTTCTGTATAGATAGTCAAGTAGCGCCAGACACCAGAACAGTTCACATACAGTATGTCCGCTATGTCCCTACAGTCGGCACGTGCTGTGACAGTGTAGCAAAGATCCCTTCCTTGAGGTTAAAGGAATCCGTGCGTGACGTGTAGAACTGTATGCCATTACGCCGTCGTGAGTCTAGTAAATAGGTGCAGTATTTGCGCTACAAATAACATGCTTAAAAAGATTGACAATGTTTTCATTATCAATCAATCAAGTTTATTTCGTAACAAGGCCTTAGGCCCACGTACAATACAAATAAGCATGTGTAATTATAAGATAGTGGCATTTGACAATCAGGTTTATGTGTATAAAGAACGCAATGACAATGCTTCCTTAATGTAAGAAGAACAATTTGTTAGTGTTGAAAACTTTGTACAGGATAATGTGTTTAGAAAGTATTGCTGATCTATGTAATTTGGTAATGCTTTAAAGTACTTATAGCGCAAATCATGATAAATTTTACATTCAAATAGGAAATGAAATTCATTTTCTACAAAATTATCATTACAAATATTACATAGTCTTTGGTGCCTTGGAACTCCATCAAATCTACCGGTATTTTTATATATTGAAGTGCACCGATTCGTAACATTGTTATTCGACGCCTCTCGCATCTTTAGATTTCAATAATGTTAAATATGGCTCAATGCAAAATACACTTTGATACTGGAATAGACATCAAGCGATGAACATTTGTGCATTTCTGAAAATATGAATTGCTTCTGACAATCACCAACTCTTGCATGAAAATCTTTCAAAAATTGTTCCTCGTTGCCAACTCCTTGAGCTTCCCACACAAAACCAAAACCATAATTGAACAAAGTATTTCTGGACAAAATATACCCACGTTTTCCTACCAAACTTTGTCTAAATTGTGCAACATAATATAGCACTGCTTTGGATTTCTATCCTTTGGTAAGCGTAAAAGTTTGAACCAATACTTCATAACACGTAATAAACTATCAACATAAATATAATTTCTACCACATTCCGCCAATACAGCAGCATTAGAGCATGTATAACTTACGCCCAACACATACTTTACAAAATCTGATGTGAAACTGTTCAATAACATGCCATTTCCGAAAACCCCATATTTCCGAAGTGTACAAAATTATCGGCTTTATCTGAACGTCAAAGATTTTGAACAAAATAATTGAGAAATATTTTAAGTCTCCTACCAAAACCTTAACTGAACACAAGGCGTTATTCGCTTTATTTACCAGATTTTGAACCGATTTAGACCATGAAAGTCTATTTGAAAACAATAAACCCAAATAATTATAATATGTAGACATCGTTTAGCTTATGATCATCAAAGTACCATGATTCATACCGCCTTAATTTACCACCATTTCTAAACACTAGCACCTCTGTTTTCTCAAAATTTACAGACAAGCCCCATTTTTGCAAAACTGTAGTAATACATTGATCTTCCTCTGAAGACTAATGGCAGAATCTGCAAACAAACATAAATCATCTGCATACAGTAGCATATACAATTCCATAAACTCTGGATCAATAAATACGCCCCTGTCACCACAAGTAATTATTTCCGTATACAACTGGTTAACAAACAACGCAAATAGAAGAGGACTTAAAATACAACCTTGCTGAACCCCACTCAAAGAATCAAAATATTCCGAAACATTTAAATTGTTTAGCTTTAACACTAGCCTTTGTCTTTGAATACATATCTCTAATGATATTGAACATAGGACCATGGACACTATTAGATAACAGAACAAACCAAAGAAGATCTCTATTAACTGAATCAAACGCCTTACGAAAATCAACAAATAAACAATAAAATCTACCTCCTGTTTTTGACAAATATTTCTGTATAACACTTTGGAGTGTAAAATGTTATCGACTGTAGAATAGCCCTTTACGGAAGCCACCTTGACACTCAGGGTACAGATCTAACACGTCAACAACCTCTTTCAAACGCCTGTTCAAAATGGAAGTAAAAACTTTGCCACAAATATCCATAAGAGAGATACCACGATAATTATTTACTTCATGAATGCTTCCTTTTTCATGCAATGGAAATATAATACTAAGTGACCACTGATCTGGAAATTTACCTGACCTAAAAACGCCATTAAACAAAGTACATAAATATGACTGCAAAACAATTTTGTTAACTTTAAACATCTCAGGTGGAATACCATCTGGACCAGGACTTTTATTAGGTCGTAAACTACCAAGAGCAAACTCCACCTCTTCAATACTTATGTCCCTATTCACAATATTATTTATATCATCATTATTACAGATTCCACAGACAGATTCTTGCACATCATGATTTACAATGAAATCCTTTGTAAATGCTAAAAAATCTTCATCAATATGAATGTCTTCAATATTTAATACATCTTTAAAATATTCAACCCATGACAAACAGTCAATTGTTGCTACAGATTTACATGAAGCGCTGCTAAAATGTCTCACATGAGACCAAAAGGATTTGACCCTTTACCAGAAGAAAAATCTGATAATATAGAGTTGGTTATTGCTATTGTATATTCCTCCTTCTTGTGACGACAAAGCTCTCTGAATTTGTTTCTGAACTTTATGAAACTCTTTGAAGGTAAGAAAAATCCCCAGACAGGCGAAATCTATCTAAAAGTTCATATTTATCTTGTTTTAAATTTTCACAGTCTTGATCAAACCATTGCTGTTTATGATTATCCCGTCTCCTGACAGAGTTCGAGTCCATTCCACAAGAAGATGCAGTTTTTGATAATGTCAGTCAGCAGTTTTGCACCTAGAGATGGATTATCCATAGTAATCTCATGAAAGACATCAAGAGGCAGTGAGTTTAAGTTTACTTTTTAAGGTTGAGTCAAACTTGTCTGCATGGGGAGGTCTCCATTTATATTTCTCCATCGCAATTGTATCATATCGCTCTGAGTCGTCAATCCTCTGGAAGAAACACTTCAGCTGACAAACAATAGGTAAATGATCAGATTCTACTGATGTACACACACTAAAATCACTAATTGAGTTGAATAGATTAGTAGAACATAATGCATAGTCAACTAGACTATGTCCTTTGTTTGTAATACATGTAAATGCTCCATGCGGATCACTCTTGATCTGCCATTGAGAATGTGTATCCCATAACTGCAGCATAGATTAATAAGTTCCTTGCCATAATTATTTATCTCGGAGTCCCTTTGAGGAACGTGGAGGTCGAATGTATCAACGATGTCATTAACACCATCTAACTCTGGAATAAGGTCTGCTTTATCAGGAATAATATAATCTGCTAGGCAACCTGTCCTGGCATTAAGGTCGCCACAAATGATGATATGTGTGTCATTATAGTGACATTTCAGATCTAAAATAGCGCTGTCCAGGTATTCAACACCCTTCTTATTTCTAGTATCAGTCACAACAGAGGAAGCCTCAGAATGAATATAAACAAATCCTAGGGATGACATCTCTGTCCAGACAGAAAAATGTTGCATCCAAAATAAGAAAAATGCAATCACTGTATGTTGTTATAACCTTCTTCACACCTTCATACAAATAATCCTTAATCATAAGAAGCACTCCACCTCTATTGTTGTAATCTCTCAAGTTGTAATGATTACTGAAATTTGGAAAATTGTTCTGTACGAGCCTCTGTTTACATTACTCCATACCTCTAGAAATCCAATGATATCAAATTGTTAACAGTATTTAACAAAGTCAGGCTTGGACAGTTTAGACTGTAGTCCCTGTATGTTCCATGTGAAAAGGGAGATAACTTCAGCGTGGTGAGCCCGGCCGCTGTCCTAGGTCAGTGTGGAGTCTTCGTCGCGACGACTGCTACCTCTCCTGGAGAACACAGCTTTATCCTCCTGTTTGTTCCAGCTCACAACTTCTCCATCATCAAAGATTAGTTTATCAAATCTAAGTTTTGATCTTCGACCCTTTTCTCTTTCAGAATCCATTATAGTTTTCAGTTTTTTTCGTATGAGTCGAACTCTAAGGGAAAAGTCCTCTGAGATGTAAATGCCTGTATCCTTGAGTGATCGTGCATTTCGCAAAATCTCACTTTTCATATTGTAATCCAGCAACTTAATGATAATGGATTTTACCACGATTAACACGGTGCGCTCTCTCAATAGTGATAGAAGAGTCGTCAATGTCCATCTTCTCACGCAACACCTTCCGCACTGAGTCTTCACAGTCACTCCAGGTTTCATTAGATTTAGACTTAGCAATACCATGGATAAGGAGATTGTTTCTCCTACCTTGGTGGCACCCATGAAAGGCCACCTCCCTCGTGGTGGGTGCTGGGTCACGCTAAGCGCCTTTCAACCCCGTTGCCAGGACCCGGGGATATTTTGGTCCACCAACCTGTTGGCCGTGGGTTGCGCCCCTGTGTCGGTGGGAGGAAGGGATTCTGGTGGTTGAGGGCACTGGTTCCAGGAACAGTGTTCCTTTGCCCAACACACCACTTCGGCCCTAACTTCACCTAGACGGGTGGTAGAATGGGCCCGGTTCTACCAATCGGCCGGTCATGTCGAGCCCTGTGCATTCTTTGTATTTGCACAAATTCTATTTTGGACTGTATTTATTGGCTTTAGGTCTCGGCTCTTTTGTCTATACATTACTTGATTTTGACATGTGACCCATTCATTTGCCTAGAGTCTTATGCCCAGAAGGCGGTGGCTCATGGGCCAATCTGGTGGAAGAATTAATCTTTTAGTTTTCTGCTTGAGTATATCATCCGAGTATCCTTGGTGCTGCAAGTTGGAGATCCACTTGTTTTAGCATTGTCCTTGTGATACTCCGTGGTGGGTGGGGAGCTCGGATGATGAAACTTATACACTAACTATGGAATACAAAACCCCTAAAACGAAACAAGCGTCAACTTGACAATGATGATGATGACGAACGTCCTTCCAACTCAATCGACTATTGGCCACGATTTCTGGTTATCGAGACTGTAGACAAGGCTCCACTCCAAGCTGAACCCTTTTGCAATTTCAAGGGTGTACATGGCATTGCAGGTGAGGTTAAAAACATTAAACGCTTGCGTTCAGGCTCTCTGCTGGTTGAATGCAGTAGAAACAGCAAGCAAATAACCTGATGTCAACAGAGTTATTTGTTGGAATTCCAGTTTCTATCACTGCCCACAGAACTCTGAACACTAGTAAAGGCATAATCAGAGACAGAGATCGACTGTTGGCTGATATGTCAGAACTAGATATTGTTTCTGAGATGAAGGATCAGGGTGTGACATATGTTAAAAGATTCACAACCCGCAGAAACAACGAATCAATCCAAACAAATACTTATCTGTTCTCATTCTCATCTCCAAATCCTCCGAAGTCTGTCAAAGCAGGTTACTGCAATATTTCAGTTGACATCTACATTCCAAATCCTTTGAGATGTTTTAGATGTCAAAAATATCAGGCACGGGGTTAATACTTGTACAAAGCCCATAAC
The DNA here is from genome assembly GCF_003918875.1 of Haliotis rubra. Lineage (NCBI taxonomy): Eukaryota > Metazoa > Mollusca > Gastropoda > Lepetellida > Haliotidae > Haliotis > Haliotis rubra. The sequence continues at coordinate 12,563 of NW_025766748.1, read as the reverse complement.
ATGCGCCCACTGTAGTGAGACTACTCATGTCACAGAAGACTGTACCAGTGACCTTAAAAAAGTGTACAAATTGTTCAGGAAATCATTCTTCTTTCTCCAAAGACTGTCCAATCTGGAAGAAACAAATGGCAATCAATAAAATTAAATTCACTCCAGAACATCAGCTTTGCTGATGCCAAAAACTTGTGGAATCTGCAGCACCGACTGAATCATATGCTTCAGTCGTCAGAACACATTCTGAAACTATGTCAAAAGTAACCACCTCCTGTCGATCCATTGCCAAACAGATTTGACGTGGGTCAAAACTACTAATGCTCAGTTTGTTGCACCTGAACAGTCTACTCAGACCTCGACCTCTTCTATCACCACTCACTCACTCACTAATGGTCCACCAGAGCTCCTGTAGTCAGATTTCATCTGTATCCGAGAACAATATTTGTCTCAGTCAACTCAAAAGTCTCAATCAACGCCAAACATTCAACCAATCGTTAAAAACAAAGGCAAACTGAAGCAAGATTCAAAGAAACACAAGTGGCAGAGCCCCTAAGGCCAGGGATGATAAAATCAACTGCTATTCAACAAATACGGATCACTTGAGGACATGGACGTGTCCGAAAACGTCCATTCTAGGGCACATAGTTTGTCGCCCTCGAAAACGGTGCGGGGTAGATCCCCAATTAATCCGCCAAAAAAATAGGTATATTCCAATACTAATATCGTGCAGTGGAACTGTAGAGGACTCCGACAACCTTTTACCGAAATACAGCTATTAATCCAGGATTTTAACACCATCAGCGTTCTTGTCTGCAAAGAGACGTATCTGAAAACAGACCGATAACTTTAACTTACGTCAGTTTCAAGCCTTATAATTATTTCTTCTTCTCTCCAGGTGATAGAGCCACTGGAGGTTCTACTCATCCCTTATACGACAGAATGTTATTCCACAGCCCTGTTACTCTTTAACACCAATCTCCAAGCTGCTGCAGTGCGACTTACTCTGGGTGTAGCATGACATGCTATGCTCTCTGCATATTCCGCCTTCATCGAACTCCTTCTCTTCAGCTGACTGATCTTCAATCACTTCATATGATCAACTCTTCAAAGCCATGTGTTATTAAGTGGGTGACCTAAATGGTCACAACCCACCTTGGGGCAGTACTAACACTAATACTAAAGGCAAAAATAATTGAAGACTTTACTTCCAATAAATGACCTGTGCATATTTAATGTGATGATCCAAGCACCTATCTGCATCCCGCAACTGGCACTTATTCTTCTTAGATTTTGCCCCTTCTGCAGATCTTAATTCCTTCTGGAATGAATTTTGATTGGTCTGTTCATAATGACCTTTGTGGAAGGGACTACTCCCCAACTATACTTTCTGTGAAAATGTAACTCCATCTGATTTCTCCATCGTATACAAGATGGAACTTTTCAGTTATGAACTGGTCTTTCTTTATCGTTCCTTATGCAAATCTAAATTGCGACCTGAATGTTCTTTGGCGGGATATGGGTTGATCCCATTCAGATTTCCTTTTGCTGACGTTTTAAATGAAATAGCTGGACGAGTGTATACCGGAAATCCTCTTACTAATCTACATGTACGGAAACCATGGTTTAATACAGACTGTAGACAGTTTCAGAGTTAAGGAGGGTTAGAAGGCAGAGAACATTACTTCTGCCACCATCCAACGGTCCATAACTTAAATAAATTTAGAATACTTAATGCAAAGGCACGTCGTACCTTCAAACAAAACAAAACGACAATCTTGGAGGAAATATAGTCTCCACCATTAATCTACGTAATGCCAAATGTCTAAGGTGTGAAACATGGTTCAGAGAATAAAAGGCAAAGGTCTTAAATCTGCTGTTCATCATCTTAAAGATGGTGACAATTTAATAACTGGACAAATGCAACATTGCAAATAAAATTGGCGAAACTCTTGCCAAAAAATTCTTCATCGGCAATTATGTCCCCTGAGTTTCAGGAGATATCAGAAACAACAGGAAAAGACTAAACTTAATTTCTTTCAACTCGCATAACGGTGAAGATTATAATGAAGTGTTTTCATTACATGAGTTACATTATTGCTCTTTGGAGCAAGCTCATGACACTGCAGCGGGTGATGACACATACACATTACCAGCTACTGAAACATTCTTCTTATCGGAAACTGTGTCTTAATGACACTTCTTTAGGATATATATTTGACAAAATATGGACGTCTGAGAATTTCCTCCCTTCATGGCGTAATGCTATTGTAGTCCCAATACCAAACCTGGTATGGGACTATACCGATCCATTGTCTAATTACAGACCGATCTCTCTTAACTAGCTGTGCTTGTAAACCATGGAACGTATGGTGAATAACAGATTAACTTGGTATCTTGGAAACCAATAACCTTATAACAGATATTCAATGTGGTTTCCAGTGGAAAAATCGTAGTACCATTGATCATTTGGTACGCTCTTGGAACTCTTTGTTAAGACTGCTATAGTCAATAAATAACATGCTGCATCAATTTCTTTGATCTCTCGAGAAAGCTTATGATACGACCTGGAAGCATGGTATCTTTGAAGGATTTACATGATTCTTTGGTTTGAGAGCCTGCCTGCCCTTTATATCATCAATGGCTTCTAAAAGACAGACAATTTCAAGTCCGAGTAATCTCAACCCTGTCTGACCATTACAATCAGGACTGTGGGGTGTCCCTTGTGGGCAGCATTTTGTCGGTCACTTCTATTTAGTATCAAGATCAACAGTTTATCCAAGGTTTTAAACGATTCAATCGATGGATCGCTTCTTTGTGGATGATTCTTTTAATATTTCTTGTCGTGGCAAAAATATGCATACCATTGAATCCCGCAATTGCAGTTGTGTTTAAATAAAATAAATAAAATGGTGGCCCCTGAAAACGGCTTTTAAATTTTCCAAGTCCAAAAACTAATTGTATACACTTTTGTAGAAAATATATACGCATAAAGACCTTGAACTATCTTTTAAATGGCACTCCCATCAAAGTTGTTAAAGAGGCCAAGTTCTTGGTCTAATCTTTGACTCCTCATTTAACCTTTTGCCGCATATTAAATCCTTAAAGCTAAATGCCTAAAGGCCTTTGATTTGTTGAAAGTTGTTTTAACTCAAAGTGGGAGGAGATCACTACCCTCCCTCCACCTATATCGCTCATTGGTCCGCCTGAAACCGATTATGGTTCCATTGTATATGGTGGAGCCTGCAAAGCAACCTAAAACTACTGATTCTGTCCATCACCAAGGCCTAAGACTTTGTCTTGGTCTTTCAGAACTCCTCTCCTTGTTGGATAGCCCTACGTCGAGGCATGAACTCTCTTAACCAACGGCGTATAAAAATTATCTTTACAATATATTACGAAATTACATTCTAACAAGACTAATCCTGCTTTTCACCAGTTCTTTAATCCCTTTATGAGGATTTGCGGCTAACAAAAAACCTTTCTCTTGTTCCGCCTCTTGGGCCTTAGAATTAACCATTTATTAAGCTGCTTCCGGCATTGAGCTGGAAAATATAGCTCCTTCCCTTTGTCTTCTTTCTTTCTCCTCCTTATAACTGCTTAGGCCACAAGTTGACCTAACATTAACAGCATTTTAAAAAGCAGAAATCCAATGAATTTCCATAATATAAACAAGAATATCATCAATTAAGGAGTCAATATAATACATATAAATCCTTGTTTACAGATGGATCCAAGGATGGTGTATGCTGGTGGGCATGTGCCACTTGCCTCATTGAGGATCCAGAACCATATCTTCTCGTTTACTCAGATAACAGCTCTATTTCTTTCATGAAAGCAGAAGCTAAACGCCATCTTTAACAGCTCTTTAAATATATTAATAAAACACCGTAAATATAAGTTCAATATATCATCTTTTCTCAGATTCTCTTCTTTGTCTTCTGTAGGCTGCCAAAAACTTATCCTGTAAACATCCACTTCTTTGTTAGAAAATTATTGAATTGTACAATGAACTTGCTACTGGCCAATGCGACATCGTCTTTTGTTGGTTACTCCAGCCACGTTGGCATTTCGGGGACATAATGGCCGATCTTGCTGCTAAGGCAGCACCTTTCAACTAATCTGTGATACCACTCCTTATTCCTCACTCTGATTACAAAGCCAGCATTAGAGCATACATCCGCGATCTAATGCAGAAGAAGTGGGACAATCTAAGCAGGTGTTACTAAATTATACGCAATAAACCCTACATTGGTTACACCTTCTGGGTTGCCGGGGTCAACCAGATTTGAAGAGGTCAGCCATGGCGGCGATGCATTGGCCATACTATATATACCCATGAATATTTGCTTAAAGGCGAAGATCCTCTCAGTTTATATCCCTTTGTGATGAAAGAATCATGCGTCAAGCATGTCTTGCGGTTGACCGTACTTGAATATTCCATCACAAGGGATATCTATTTCACATCCAAAACCTAAAGGATCTTTTAATAATGTCAGCCCCTATTTAATTCTTTGGGCTTTTAAAAATTAGATTTGTTGGAGTGATTTCGGTGTAAATAGATATATATTTCATTATTGGTGAAGCTTAGGATTAGCAACTGAGATCATATAGTGTAATGTACCTCAAAGTGCTGAAGCATTGTGTACTTATTGTCCTCCTGAGAGGGTACGTAAGTCCCAACGGCCATTTGAGAAAACTTTAGGCTTGTCAATGCTTTTAATCGTAGAATATGTGTGCTTTAATTTATGGCTAGATTCTTTCTGTCACCAATGGCTGAAGGGATGGTAAACCAACTAGGATCCATGTAGGTAGCAAAGCAATGTAAGTCCCTATTGTTCCAGTATGGTGATCTCACCTTCAGTTAATATTGGCGATCTATAGTCCGCTTTTATATTGCATTGCTACTTCAAATTAATACATTTTTAGTTTAATTGCTGCCACGTATACATATCTGTGATATTCTTAGTTGTTTCATCGTTCTTGTTGGCAGGTTTTTATATCATACAATATTTCATTCTAATCTCAAATGTTCTCGTCACGATATGGCTAGTAATATTGCCGATGACGTTAAATAATAAACTCACTCACCACTCACTCGGCGAACTTGGCCCAACCATCCATGTACTATAGTACACACCCTTCCTCACCAGCAGGGGTCTGGTCACCGGCGTCAATGTATCGATAGTGAAGGAAGCGTTGTATCGCTTGGTCTTGACCAGACTGTCGAGTGACGACAGTAGGAACTGAACCGAGTCGATGAACCTAAGGCTATTTAAGCTGAAGGAGATGTATCTCTCCATGTTGTTGGGGATACATGCTATATTACCGTCGATTTTCGCGATGGCCTGCATGATTAAATGAGAGTCGAGTACCTCAAGTTGTGAAAGACCACGGGGATGTTTATTGTCTTAAGGTTGATTCTAAGCTTGAGGTTACACGCTGCTTTCGTGAGCTGCACTCTATACTTACACACGGTTATGTGTAAGGGCAGTGATCTCTCACCGAATCACCTTTATGGTGAGTCACACACGTGGCAGTTAGTGCGCTACAGGCGAGCTAATCTGTCGGCTTTGGGTCATACGCATGGGAGCGACTGTATACAGTGCATTCCTAATAATTTTTTTCTTCCTCCTGCAAACACTTTAGAAACCTTTCAGCCGCGTCAGGACCCCTATACACTACCGGAGCTTTCGTTTCCCCATCACATCGGACGACCTACGTATCCAAACCCACAGGCTTCATGCTCTGTGTTTTGTGTGTGAAGCTCTCACCTGTGGGTAGAGGGAGATATCCCCAACAACCCCCGCCTGTGGGGGTATCAGCGCCCGGCGGCAACCTCAACAGGTTTGACCAACGCTTCAAAGTCGGCGTATATGATATAAGGCACAGACATTTGGTTCTTGTGGTTACCGAATTTTAGGATATTATCACCTTCCTTAGGCATGTCGACTCGTATAGCCATCTGCCCCACACCTTGGCAATCCTCCCGGTGGGATTCTAATAAATCAGCTCGTGTGAAGCCATGTAGGCACCGTTCGCAGAAGTGGGTCTTTTCTCTGTGTGCCGATTGGTCATACAACAGCCTGCTAAAGTGTTTTATCCACGCGTAGTGGTACTTGTCACCTCGCTGGATCATGAATATATTGATAACGCAGGGGGTTCCCCCCCTGTCCCCCCAGTTGGGGTTCCCCCAACGGACTGACTCTGTGCACTATTGTTGTGTTACCTTCATGCCCAAAGACATTTATAGCTAGATTATTCTGTTTTTCTATTTTAGTTATCTGGGATATGGGGGTGGGTTCATCTATACCATCCCAGTTGAGCCCATCGTCTTGGGGATAGCTAGAAAGCCTGTCTGAATGAGTGTCAGCTGGAAACAAGGCTGACCTGATAGCTACCCTCAGGCAATCGTCTCCTCTATTCTTGACGTTGACCATGGCATGTTTTTTCCTATAGTAGGGGGGCAAGTCTAGGTATGACCCGCCTCTGAACGGCACGTAGTTAGCTATGTCTAGATAGACATTATCGATTTTATCTACAGCCCACCCGGACCCCAAGTGTGTGTAGCGTTCTAGGTATTCTCGTTATCTGCTGAAAACTGGTATCGATTGATGCGTCTATGGTCTCTATATGGGTCACGATTTCTTGCCTTACCTCTGAAGTAAGGCTGAACGTACTCAGTGACCCCAGCCCCCACTTGCTTATCGAGTGACATTTTCACTGTGATCTGAAATTTGATACTTCCCAGACTGTTTAGTTCCTGGTTTATTTTATCAGCTATCAGAGGCTTGATATCTGTGATGTCTATATTCCTATCAACATGCATGCGCCAGCCTCTCAAATAGTTGCCTACAGCGCGCTCAGTGCGCATGAACTGTAGGTCAATAGCTCTATTCTGCCGTAATAGTTCTACAAGCTGTGGTTTCCTCATACGGGAATATCCACCTAACCCCAAATCACGTACCTCGGCTTTTAATTGTTTTACAGTGGGAGGTTTTGCTACGGGGGCATGTGATAACAATGCGATTAACCCGGCTCTCCCCAGGTTTGAATAACCCGTGAGCCCAAGCTGTTTTGCTTGAGCTTTTAATTGTTTTACCGTAGGAGGGGCTTGTATGTTAAGTAATCTCAACAAGGCTGGCTTCCTCATTCGAGAATAACCGATTACACCTCTCTGTCTCGCGACCTGCTTAAGCTCGCGAATAGTAGTCATAGTTGCACACACCTAAGAATATCAATCTCTAATTGGGCCGCTGATAAAGGTAAAAAATATGATAAAAATCACTAGATGGGCCGTTTCAATCCAGTACTTACACTGTTGGATATAGTATTCCTTGAAGTTGTACATGTATTCCTGTATACTTGTAAAACAATTTATCTGGTATTGAGTCGTGATGTCCCGCCCACATGTGAAGGGGCGAGTATACTTAACACCCTCCTTAATCCATGCCACTTCCAATATGACCTGAAATCTGAAGCGTCCCCATAAGTTCAGTTCATCTTTGAGTATGTTTTTGACCAGAGATTCGATGCCGGGTATACTTTCCCTGGGGTCAATTTCCACAAACATAGTTATACCTAGGTGTTTACAGTCTCTAATTGGGGGTCTATCTTGAGAAGTCGCCTACGTTCTTTTATGTAGGCCTTTTTATTCTCGTAGATGAGATGATGTCTGACTACGTTCGCCCCGTGAGCTTTACATAGGCAGTAGTGCCCTTTAACCCCTATACCACACACAGAACACGTGTAGTTAGGACTTCCCATGTGGAAACAACAGTACCCCTCAGTCCTGCATCTCCTACCACAGGCTTCTTTCTTCCCCATAAGTATGTATTCGCATCGGTATGGAGCAGGTCTCATGTTTAGCATACTTATATGAGTATTTAGTCTAATTGTTTCGCAACCAACGCAGTCGCTGCTATACCCAGCGCTATGAAGACCAGTTCACGGTCCATTTGCCCCTTGGATGGTGTGTAGTACTGAGCGAGTGTGGGTTTATTGAGTGGTTGCAGCTGTTTACCAGTTAGTAGGTAGTATTCTCTCGCTGCGTCGTCGACATCGTGGAATGTTTTAACGGCATGGTTTTCACGCCTGAGTTGTTCGTTAATGTAATCGATCCTCTGGAGGCGTTTTTTAGCGTACTCGGATTGTGCGGCCTGTAATTTCTCAATAGCGAGGTTATGTCGCTTCCTTTCTTCCTGTATTTCAGCCGCGTGTGACTCTCGTAGTTTCGAGAAGAGGAAATTACTCCCGGAAAATGCTAGGGCATTTACTAACGCCCCACCGACCATCATGGCAATCGTAGCCATCCTATATTTACTTCATAATATTTTCAGGTAGTATCCCTTGTTTTACTAGGATGTCTTTTGTGGCCATCGCCATACCAAGGTTCATTATGAGCATACCCATATCCTGCAGGTTGAAATCTAGCTTGATAGTTGGTTGTTTAAGCACCATTTTGGTCAACCGAGCGTATCCTACGGCTAGACTGGCGACCACGGTGGCGTGGTATGCGTCGTTGACGAACGTTTTCCCCTCAGACATTATGTATATGATATAAAATATTAAATTATAACATGATATGTGGGTTGACCTCTAATTGTGGGGGTTTCTCCGGGGGAGGGTTTCCCCCCCCGGGATCCCTGGGATCCCTGTGTCGTGTATATAACCATGAGATAGCCACGGCAGCAGTTACGCCTACAACCAACAAGAGTCGAGTCGGGTGAGTCACCGTGATAATTTTATGTTGGTTACACCACCTTTTTTACCGGCAGCTACTCTCTTAGGATTCTTCTGCCTGGTGACTGTAGGTTGGTTCACCTCGGGAGGGTTCACCTCCAGGGGTTGGGGTTTTCCCCAACTGAGGGGTCTCCAGTCTCTGAAGGGTCTGGGTTGGGTGTCTCCTCCTGTGCAGCATCCATCTATACTATTATTATTATTTTTCCTCTCAAATTGGCAATGCTTTGCCGTGATAATCGCCGCCGTCACCGGGGCTAACAACATACCATATTTGTGGTACAGCTCGCAGCTGATAGAGCTCAAGGCGTGTTCAATAAAAGGGTCTTTCTCGAGGTCTTCCCACAGGTAAAGTCGGCGCTCCGGGGGGATGGGAAGGAAGTATGACGCAATACCAGTGTATATCTGGGTCATAGCCGATCCTATTGTCTTTGTCATCTCTGCCCCGAGCCGGGACTCGTATCTAGCGTACAGCTTATCGATTTCTTCGGCTGACATTTTGTGAATTTTATCGGGAGTGTAGTCTCCAAAGTAATGTTTGGCTTTGCCACCAACAGCCAACGCCACCAGTTTCTCTCGCTTATCATCGTCCACTGGCACCAACAGTTGCTCTAGCAATTCCTCACACTCCATCTTATAATGTAACAAGTAAGTTTTAGTTTTAACAATATAATACCCTATGCAGGCAAAACACAGAGAAATGAAGGTTAAGTTGCACACGACGAACACTTCAAATACCATAGCTACTAATGCTAAAGCTAAGTTTTAAAGCTTAAGTAAGCTTACTTAGCATTTGCTAAGCTTTGCTTAGCATTTACTGCTTTGCATTAGCATTAGCTAAGCTTTTTGCTTAGCATTGCTAAGCTAAAACACCCTATAGGCCACTGGTTGGTCGGTCTTGAGCACGAGCTTAGCATGTTTAGTTTCAGCGAGCTGTTTCTTCACACGTTCCCTATCATGTTTGCTCATCACATCGTTCTCTCTCAAACACTCCTCGAACGAATCCCTGTCCTTGCAGTGAAATAAGGCCACCCATCGCGTCTGCTCCCTGAGGTCTTTCAACACCGAGTTGAACTTCTGCGTTAGCACCCAGACGCTGTGATTTGCGTGCCGGCCAGAGAAGGCCAGGTACGATAGCATGTCTCTCTTTTTTGTTATCTCGCGATTAGCGCTGCAGTCGTCCAGTATGAACAGCGTCGACTCCCCTTTAAATTTCTCGTGAAGAGCTTTCAACCAGTCCTGCAGACGTGTTCCCGGGTCGACTTTGTGTACGTCCGGGTCCGTCATCACCCAAGGTCTTTCCGTGTACGTTTTATTCATGCTCAGAGTAGGGCACATGATAACGATGTTGTCGAACACATCCCTGTAGTACCCCTCCAACATATCCAGCACGAAAACGGTCTTCCCACAACCAGTCTGCCCACACACTATGGCGCAGTGTGGGTCGCGGGGTAAATCAGTAGGCAGTGGCTTGCCGGCAGGCAAATCAGTAGATGGCTTGCACGAATCTCCCATTGTCTATATTAAGTTGCGCGTCCATAATAACGTACAGATATAATTTCAACTTGCCAGCGGGTTGAGCCTTCTTGGTAATCTGGATTGTTATCCCCTCGCTGCCGTTGTCGATGCGGCGACCGCTACCGTGCAGTTTATCGTCATCCGTGGATCGCATGTCCAACCATAGGGCGTACTTGGTGGTCAGGTATTCACCGATCTTCACGGAGGATAGGTCCAGGTCTTTGGTTATGTATGGGTGTTGTTTGATGGCCGGTAGCTTTTTTATCTCATCCCACTGCTGGTATGCCCTCATACCATGACTGAACAGCTGGTTGGGCACGCCCTCGATGGTCACTTCCACCTTTTCAATCTCGGGGTTGAAAAACTTCTCGCTGTCCCTCCGGAACGGCTCGTAATCCTCCACGGGGACGACCAGGATGCCTTTCATCGATCGTGCCGGCACGTTCAGGTTGATATTCCACACAGTGTCGCTCTTATCTCGCACGACTGATCTATGCCTCAGTATGCGATCGTACAGGATGGCCACATTCCCCGAGTACTGGCTTCGAACCTGCCTGGCCAGCTCCGGGCTAGTGACCATGTCGAACTCCAGAGAGATGTTGTCTATGGCGTAACTGGCCTCATCACCGTTCGGCGTACGCACTACTTTGCTGTAGTCGTTAAACGTTAGCTCGTATTCAAGCCTATCACCCAGCGCGGCCTGGTAAAACGGCGCGTGTTCCGTGAGCAACTCGAAGTCGAGCGGCACGCAGAACCTGTTCCCGTACGCTTGGGCGATGGCCTTTTCACCGTCCGTGATCTTGTCTAACTGGTCTTGCGTGAAGCCATACCCCACGCGCAACCGGGTCGATTTGCTGATACCTTGGTACACGTCATTGACGCGTTCTCCCTCAGTTTTCCATAGGTCCCCGTAGCAGTGAAACACGTCGCTGTCGTCGATGCTCAGCACCTCGTTACCGCTGATCTTGATGGTGGTTTTCTTGATGATGGCTCGACCTACGTTCCGCACTAGCTCGCGTTTGTCGTTGGTGGAGGTCAACGTGAGGTTGAACGCCAGTCGAACCGTGCCTGGTACAATGAGGTCATTCTCGCCAAGGTTTGGGAATCTAACCAGCAGCGTTTGGTTCTGGTCTATCTTGCTGGGATTGTTGGTGATGGTCACCGACTGGCGCACGGCTCTGACGCCTAGAGGCTCTCTTGATCTTCTGAAAGGATCTAGTTTTCTACCGTACATTGTTATATAAATGAAATATATAAGTTTTAATACTAAATAATGGCTGAGTACATACCTATGGATGATATGTGGGATGATAGTGCCCAGGCATTCGAGGATGAAACCTCATTCATCATAAAAAGACGGAAGCCATATGCTTTGTCAACACTCACCAGTCGCCCTGGTGGGGTCAACTGATCCGTGATGAACTAGGCTTCATAGATTACGGTGGCGCGCAGCGGCCTAAGCTTCCCCGAAGGTCGTCCAAGATCTGCAAGCAGCCAGGCCCAATACGGTGAAGGGATGCTAAACGTGCTAAAGAAACGTCGGACAGTATCGAAAAAATATTGACCACGTACCATGACAAACCCTTGCCGGGGCTCGAATTTCCCCTGAGGGAACTGCGAGGCCTAGACGAAGCCTTGAAACATGTACGCGGAGAACTCGTTAACAACATGGGGAAACTGAACGAAGTCGACGAGCACATCGCTCGCGAGAAAATAAAACTCACCGAAACGGAGGACGATGATATGAAACGTCGTATCGAGGAGAGAATAAAAAACTTGGAAGACGAGAGACGGACTCGGTTGGAATCCGCTTCCTCGAACCGGGAAGCCCTCCGATCCCAGATCAGTCGTGTACGGGAAACCATCGATCGAGTCCTAAATCAAGACACCACGCTAGCTGACAGGATCCGAATCCTCTTCCGAGAGCAAGGCATCACCATCGCCAGCATTGTGACTGCATTGGGCTTCATCATATCAACCCTGGTGGTGTCATTGACAGGGGGTACCCCCACGCCTGCACCAACACCCACAGGTGGCGTCAAAGACTGGATAAAAAAACACCTGAAATCCCTCGGGGAAGCCCTGGCTAAACTGGCTGGTAAGGCTGCCGAAGCCCTGCCCGGCATCCTGGGTAGCATCGTCTCGTGGCTGCTGAGCGCTCTGGCTAAAACTGCCACGTGGCTCAGTCAAAACCTGTGGGCAGCCATCGTCGCCGTGGCGGGTTTGGTGTACGTAGCGGCTAAGGAATTTTTAACCAAATAAGCCCCAAAGCTACCCCACCAACCACCAGGGCTGTTTTACGGTCGATGTGCTGC